>NC_137879.1:4225157-4247657 GCF_963924005.1 Protomyctophum bolini | reverse complement strand
TGTAGTTTAATCTGTTCCATGTGGATCGTACTCTGCCCTGTGAGATCTGACATGTAGTTTAATCTGTTCCGTGTAGATCTGTACTGCCCTGTGAGATCTGACATGTAGTTTCCTCTGTCCCCTGTAGATCGTGCGCTGCCCTGTGAGATCTGACATGTAGTTTCCTCTGTCCCCTGTAGATCGTGCGCTGCCCCACCCTGCCCTGTGAGATCTGACATGTAGTTTAATCTGTTCCCTGTAGATCGTGCCCTGCCCTGTGAGATCTGACATGTAGTTTCCTCTGTCCCGTGTCTTGTAGATCGTGCGCTGCCCCACCCTGCCCTGTGAGATCTCCGCCCCGGAGGAGTGCCTGTGGACGGACCTGATGATCGAGAAGCAGGTGTACGGCCGCCAGGCCAACCACTACGCCTGCATCAAGCGGGCCGACGGCTCCTGCTCCTGGTACCGCGGCGTGGCGCTGCCCAAGAAGGAGTTCCTGGACGTGGAGGACCCCTAAAGGGCCCGAGGGGGTCCCGAGGAGGGAGGGGGGGAGGGAGGGGGGCCCGGACCCCTAAAGGGCCCGAGGGGGTCCCGAGGAGGGAGGGAGGGAGGGGGGCCCGGACCCCTAAAGGCCCTTGAGGGGGTCCCGAGGAGGGAGGGAGGGAGGGGAGCCCGCCCCGTCCCACTGCACAGCCTGATGATGGAAAAGAAAATAATAATATTAATGATTACATGTAAAATAATACATTACAATGAACCATGTGAAACCCTATATATATATATATATAGCGCCCCCCAGAGGCTGGGCATTGTTATCGTAAATCGGGGCGGAAATGCTCCCGTGGAAATAGCTCATCTACACAGCCCAACGTACGGCCGCGTGTAAAGATCGGCTATTTTCAGGTGTAGAGGTATGTAGGGTTTATATAAGTGGTTATAAGATTTAGTCAAATGTGAGTAAACAAAAGGTCAAAAAGGATGTCGATATGAAGGGCCGTTCACGTCAAGCACTGTAATATAACCGCCGCGTATAAAAAAAACATAGTTCTAACTCGAGTGAATGACAAGAATCCACTGCAGCGTAAACAGTAACAAAGCCTGTGGTGAGCAGATGTACCTTATTGTTGTTATCTTGTTGTTATCGTTTATAGGAGTGCTTGGCATGAACGGCTGTTGAATGAGTCACCGGGTCCGAGAACAACCTCCATCCTTTGTGAACAACCTCCATCCTTTGTGTCGGGGAGCTTAAATATAGCCTACTTTTTACGACCGCTTTGTTCAGTTCCCAAAATGCAAAAGGCTTGTATCTCTGTATACTCGTTCCAGAGCAGTGCATTTTTGGAACCCACTGTTCTGGACGTTGTTCTCGGAACCCTGGCGTCTCTGCAACAATAAACCAAACCACGGTTAGCGTCACATGATGACGAGACATAGACTGGTCGAGTGATGATGATGATGTCACTTCCTCCTGAGGCTGGCGTCAGGAGGATATAATTATGAGAGAGAGAGAGAGAGAGAGAGAGAGCACTTCCCGCCCCTGCATAGCTCTTAGCTCCTCTTTCAGACCACACCAATCCATCTCTGAGCTCTGCTTTCAGACCACACCAATCCATCTCTGAGCCCACGGACGATCCATCAGATATCCATAAAATAGTTCCGTTGTGTTTAGATACTTTAATTACCTCATTCTCCGTTTAGATTTTTTTTATTCCAAAGACAAATTTTCGAGTTGCCTTTTGTTTTTATTTTTTTAAATGATTGTCTCCTTCTTCCCACGAATCAAGACCAACGTTATTATTATTATTATTAGGTATGGATTATTTCCCCTCATGTTTACTGACGGGACCAATCAGGCTATAGCCGCCCATGGGAGTTGTGAGACATGCTCGCTTTTAACATTGCTTCTTTTAAATAGTAATATTAATATTGATAATAGCCATTTTGTATTGCTCACGTATGAGGGGGGGGGGGGGGGGGGGTGTGTGTAAGTGTCGTAGTCCAGTGGTCCCCCAGGGGTCCTTAAGGGAGTTCCCCAGCTAAATGATAGTTAGGAACCAAATGGACCCTTATGGGTCTGTACATAAATTGGGGGTCTCCGAGATAGAAATGCCATTAAATGGGGTGTCCGTAGCCTATTACATATCAAACTGGGGGTCCTGGAAATTAAACGAGTTGAGAATCACTGCTAGAGTCGTCAAAGTCGTCTCTTATGAGGGCCCCTGGCATGTCTTATGAGGGCCCCTGGCATGTCTTATGAGGGCCCCTGGCATGTGTCTTCATATGGGGGCTAATTAGTGTCAATTTGACAAAGTTTGGGAACCATTCGTTGCTATAGCCTACTGCGCTCCTTGTACACACTCAGTGTGCATTTCACTCCTCCTGAGTGTGTGTTCAAGTCATGGAAACAAAACGAGTCCATTCTCGGGAGCTAACGGTCAAATGAATACTATGGGTTTTATTGTGCAGGTCTCACTGGACCAGTCTATGCTGTGTGAAGGTGAAATGTGATCCTGCTCACGAGGTAACTTATACGACCACACATCCAACCCCCCACTTACGCATACACACAGACACACGCACACACACGCGCGTGCACGCACTAACACACACACACACACACTCAAGCCCAGTCTAGAAGATCTATCTAAACCTCAATTTTTCCTTTGCCTCTTTAGTTTTGCTGCGCCACCTCTCAGACACCCATCCTTTAGTTCCACCTCTCAGACACCCATCCTTTAGTTCCACCTCTCAGACACCCATCCTTTAGTTCCACCTCTCAGACACCCATCCTTTAGTTCCACCTCTCAGACACCCATCCTTTAGTTCCACCTCTCAGACACCCATCCTTTAGTTCCACCTCTCAGACACCCATCCTTTATAGTTCCACCTCTCAGACACCCATCCTGTCCCGTTGCACCTCGTCTACATGCAGTATATGTAGCAGTACAGTACCTACCGTTATGCATAATACTTGTTGTTATTTTTAAAAATCTTGAGAATTATTTTACTGCGTTAGAACTAGATCTTTTTTTTGTGGAGGATGAGTTCCAGTATATATATAGAGACAGAACCTGAACACGTGGACGCGATGTCTTCGAACGGACGGAGACAGACAGACAGACAGAAGTTTACCCGTTATAACAAGTGCTTTTCGGTCATTCGCCCCATAACCAAGTTGTGCTCTTTTTATTCTTGCTATTTGTCCAAAAAACAGAGACAAAGTTATAAACTGCAGTAAAAATGGAAAATGTTTTGCGGAGAGACATAAGTGAGAGGTGTAGGAGGAGGGTTTTTTTTTTGTTTGTTTGTTTGTTCTGTTTAGCTATATATATACATTAACATGTGATGAAAGGGAGAAACTAAAATAGCTTGTGTGGGATTGTAATTCAGTGTCTGTCGTATTTACCTGTCACACTCTTGTTTGTAAAATGCAAAACGGCAATGTCTTGACTTGCCCTAAAACATCTACAGGTCCTGCCATGCTTAGCATTGCCGCGCTGATCCTGTCATTACTAGCTACTCCAACCCTAGTGTTCCGATATTCACGGGAAGGTCTGATTAGGCGAACGTCAGGGCGAAATTAGCCCTGTCCTGAGCTCGGCTATTTTGTGCGAATAGACATGGGGCCCTGAGGGACCTCAGTCAACAGGTTTGAAGTGGTTGATAATGAAAAGCTTTATATCGCCGTCCTAGAAAGCCAAGTTACCAGAGTGTACACACACAGTGCTGTTTCATACACCTCAAGCTATACATTAACATTTTAAAACAACACGAAGGCGGAGCATTAAGAGGCCTAATTTAAAAACAATTAAACTCTTTCCATTATTTCTTTAATTATTTTTTCCAATTTTGTTTTTATTCAGTGTTATATCATTCATATGTCATGATTTTATGTGTGTTGTTTTTTTTTCCGGCTGTTTCTTTGTCATGTATAGCTGTAAGTGTGGAAAGGAGAGGGTCCTCTTGCGCTGGAGTAACGTGAGAGAGAGAAGGAGAGAGAGAGAGAGAGAGAGAGAAGTACAGAGGTTCTTTTTTTTTGTGTGTAAAATGGAAGACTTTGAAGAGGACGATGCATGTGTTCTGATGCTTTGTGTAAGTCCTAAAGCCAAATGGACAAAATATACAGTATTATCAAATAAAAGCCAAATGTTTGAAAGAAAAGAAAACCCTGCCTTGTGGTGTTATAATTATGAATGAATGTCTAAACAATTTAACCAGCTTTATTTGCTTTAATCCCACTACCAGAATCACCAGGTCGGTGTGGTGTCTGTTTGTTTACTAGGATCAAGTTTACCAGCACTGAGTCCTCCCAACTTGCCCCAGACTTTTAGATAAGTACTCTGCCTTCATGGGTCTATAGGCTTATTATTACCCTGCCCTACTGTATATAAAACGCATTATTCGTTTAGGCACATTTCAGCCACCTCTTTTGCCCATTATAGGACCACTCTACACAACAACATCAAACAGCGACGCGATATGGTTGACATCATCCTTCTACAGGCCACATGGTATCTGCTTTACACATTTTTGTTTTTGTGGGGCTAGAGCTTCTAGTTCTAGCTTTTAGTTTCATTCTACTGGTTCTCGATGTCACTTTAAAGCAGCACTATCACCATGTAGTTTGGGGGTATCACTACCAGTGGCCACTTTGGACACAAATAACATGGCAGCCGACGTCTTTTGACTTCATTACCCAAGAGTCTCTGCTGTGATTGGCTATTCTTCACTTTGACTGACAGTTCCATAGACATATCTCTCAACCTTTTTGAACCCTTAAGTTCCAAGGTTAGGACCCCCAGTTTGGTGTATGCCTTTATAGGTATGTCGCCTGGTTCAAAAGTGGTGAATATATTAGAGTGAAGAGGAGGGTTGTGGGAAAGGGGCAGAGCCGTACCGTTATATTAGAGTTATATTATATTATAGAGTTATATTAGAGTGAAGAGGAGGGCTGTGGGAAAGGGGCAGAGCCGTACCGTTATATTAGAGTTATATTATATTATAGAGTTATATTAGAGTGAAGAGGAGGGTTGTGGGAAAGGGGCAGAGCCGTACCGTTATATTAGAGTTATATTATATTATAGAGTTATATTAGAGTGAAGAGGAGGGCTGTGGGAAAGGGGCAGAGCCGTACCGTTATATTAGAGTTATATTATATTATAGAGTTATACTAGAGTGAAGAGGAGGGCTGTGGGAAAGTAGGCAGAGCAGTACGGTTTAAATGGATGATATTAGAGTGAAGAGGAGGGCTGTGGGGAAGGGGCAGAGCCACAGTTTAAATGGATGATATTAGAGTGTAGAGGAGGGCTGTGGGGAAGGGGCAGAGCCACAGTTTAAATGGATGATATTAGAGTGAAGAGGAGGGTTGTGGGAAAGGGGCAGAGCCATACAGTTATATTAGAGTTATATTATATTATAGAGTTATATTAGAGTGAAGAGGAGGGCTGTGGGAAAGGGGCAGAGCTGTACCGTTATATTAGAGTTATATTATATTATAGAGTTATATTAGAGTGAAGAGGAGGGCTGTGGGAAAGGGGCAGAGCCGTACAGTTATATTAGAGTTATATTATATTATAGTTATATTAGAGTGAAGAGGAGGGCTGTGGGGAAGGGGCAGAGCCGTACAGTTATATTAGAGTTATATTATATTATAGTTATATTAGAGTGAAGAGGAGGGCTGTGGGGAAGGGGCAGAGCCGTACAGTTATATTAGAGTTATATTATATTATAGTTATATTAGAGTGAAGAGGAGGGCTGTGGGGAAGGGGCAGAGCCGCAGTTTAAATGGATGATATTAGAGTGAAGAGGAGGGCTGTGGGGAAGGGGCAGAGCCGTACGGTTTAAATGGATGATATTAGAGTGAAGAGGAGGGCTGTGGGGAAGGGGCAGAGCCGTATACGGTTTAAATGGATGTGGTGATCGACTCAACAGGGAAAGAATTTGAGAAATCTGCAGAGTGAGCCCAGAGCGCGGTGGTTTTTGTCATCTCCGCGGCACTCTCTCTCTCTCTCTCTCTCTCTTCCCCTAAAAAATAAAAAGCCTGGCGGTGCCAAACAAACCGGGACCGTATGATGTTTGTTCATAGAGTGTCGACGGAGGAGGAGGTGATTTCTTGTTTTCCTTTAATTCCTTCTTTTTCCCCTAGCTCTGCCTTTCATGTCAATCATCTTGATTTTGACTGACTGGGTGATTTCCTCTGTTGTGATGTACCGTATAGGGTAGCTGTCTGCCATTTCCCCAGGACTGCTCAACCTGCCCCCACAGTCTCCATGTGGAGGGGGTGTGACTGTGAGTGGTTTGCCAATACTCACATGTTTCACTTGGGTAAAAAAGTATCAATATACTCCGTATATTGTAAAAGTCATATAAGTAAAAGTCCAGTATTCAAAATGGCCTTTCAAATGGCCTATAGGCTATATATATTAATATATTGAAACGCTATTTTCCTCTGAAGTAAAAGTAGGCTAATTGAAATTTGTAAATACAGAAGAAAGTAAAATAAATGCCTCCAAATTGTACTTAAGGAGAGTACTTGAGTACATGTACTTGTTACTTTACACCACTCCCGGTCGTCCATGACAGCGACTTTGTCTCACATCCCTGGTTACCCAAGAAAGACACGCCAAGATAATGTCTTAAAAGTTAATACCAGTAAAGTACAAGTAAGTAGGTCGGAGAGGCTGCATGAATACCAATTAATTACTTATTTAATCATGAAGTGTGTTGTTGACTGCAGTCTCTTATATCATAATATGGGTCAAAGTAACTGTTGCGAAACAACTCAAGCTGCGCTCTGTTGAAAGTTCCCCCTCAGAGACAGACAGCCATAGGACGGTCGGTGGTGTCGCCACCACTTCAAGAAGAACACCCACACGATCATTTCACACAAAGGATCTTCAGAGTCAGAGAGGTCACTGTGGTGATGCAACGGTTGTCGTGTCAGACCTAAATGACACCCTGGGCGGCCTGGCCTTAACCCCAAAGCGCACAGGTTACTGGAACAGAAGTTTGGCCTTTCCCGTTGGATGTCTCAATATAGGCTCTATTTTGGAAATAACTCTTCCAGTCTTCCTATACCGCTCTCCGGGCCCCATTGCTTCCCTATAGTTTTCGTCACAGGGGTTATACCGGTGATATACTAATGAAGGCCCTGTTCGATTCTGGTCAGAGTCTCAGGGCTGTATTTTGCGTAGTATCTTATTGCCTAACTTGAGTAAACTAAAGACCTGGAGGCGTGATGATCAATGCCATTTGGCTATTCTGAGTGGCCAAAGAGCATTGATCACGCCTCCAGGTCTTTAGTTTACTCAAGTTAGGTAATAACTTAGACCTGGTACTTAGTTAAGACACGCAAAATACAGCCCTCAGGGCGGTGCTGCTATGTTGTTGGTTCGGGGTGCATACTTATAGTTTAGACTATAGTCATTGGTTAGACATGGGTTAAGGTTAGGTTTAGGTGTGCTGCCCCGTGGGAGGTTAGGTTTAGACTATAGTCATTGGTTAGACATGGGTTAAGGTTAGGTTTAGGTGTGCTGCCCCGTGGGAGGTTAGGTTTAGACTAGTCATTGGTTAGACATGGGTTAAGGTTAGGTTTCGGTGTGCTGCCCCGTGGGAGGTTAGGTTTAGACTATAGTCATTGGTTAGACATGGGTTAAGGTTAGGTTTCGGTGTGCTGCCCCGTGGGAGGTTATAGGTAAACTTTAGGGTGAGGGTTTGAGATAGGTTGTAGTTTATAGGACTAAGGACTGGTCTAACCAATGACTAGTCTAAACCAAAAACTGTCTAAACTAAGTTAACTGGAAACACTGTGGAAACACTCTGCTACACCAGTGGACGTCTCAAAGTGTCCTTGACCCTGAGAGTGGGTTCCAAAATGGCCCCATACGGGTTTGTAACTCTGAGAGTGTAGGCTATTCAAATGGAACCAAATTAACCCATGTACAAATGGAACCAAATTAACCTATATGTACAAATGGAACCAAATTAACCTATATGTACAAATGGAACCAAATTAACCTATGTACAAATGGAACCAAATTAACCTATATGTACAAATGGAACCAAATTAACCCATGTACAAATGGAACCAAATTAACCCATGTACAAATGGAACCAAATTAACCTATATGTACAAATGGAACCAAATTAACCCATGTACAAATGGAACCAAATTAACCCATGTACAAATGGAACCAAATTAACCTATATGTACAAATGGAACCAAATTAACCTATATGTACAAATGGAACCAAATTAACCCATGTACAAATGGAACCAAATTAACCTATATGTACAAATGGAACCAAATTAACCCATGTACAAATGGAACCAAATTAACCTATATGTACAAATGGAACCAAATTAACCCATGTACAAATGGAACCAAATTAACCTATATGTACAAATGGAACCAAATTAACCCATGTACAAATGGAACCAAATTAACCCATGTACAAATGGAACCAAATTAACCCATGTACAAATGGAACCAAATTAACCCATGTACAAATGGAACCAAATTAACCCATGTACAAATGGAACCAAATTAACCCATGTACAAATGGAACCAAATTAACCCATGTACAAATGGAACCAAATTAACCCATGTACAAATGGAACCAAATTAACCCATGTACAAATGGAACCAAATTAACCCATGTACAAATGGAACCAAATTAACCCATGTACAAATGGAACCAAATTAACCCATGTACAAATGGAACCAAATTAACCTATGTACAAATGGAACCAAATTAACCCATGTACAAATGGAACCAAATTAACCCATGTACAAATGGAACCAAATTAACCCATGTACAAATGGAACCAAATTAACCCATGTACAAATGGAACCAAATTAACCCATGTACAAATGGAACCAAATTAACCCATGTACAAATGGAACCAAATTAACCCATGTACAAATGGAACCAAATTAACCTATGTACAAATGGAACCAAATTAACCCATGTACAAATGGAACCAAATTAACCCATGTACAAATGGAACCAAATTAACCCATGTACAAATGGAACCAAATTAACCCATGTACAAATGGAACCAAATTAACCCATGTACAAATGGAACCAAATTAACCCATGTACAAATGGAACCAAATTAACCTATGTACAAATGGAACCAAATTTAACCCATGTACAAATGGAACCAAATTAACCCATGTACAAATGGAACCAAATTAACCTATGTACAAAACGGGCTACACTCTCACAGTTATGCTTGCAGGGGGTCCAGCTCGGAGTTAAAAAGTGTGAGAACCAGCTGGCTGTAGGCCTACACTAAATGGAACAACAGAGCCTTAATTATAGTGTCATCGGTAACACCTGTGAAGGAAGTCAGAAGAGGCCATGAGGCTGGAAGTAGGAAGAGTTATTTCCAAAATGGTGCACATACAGGGTAACAGGTACGCTCGCCCCTTTTCCATATCTACTCTACCTAGCTGTAAATAACAACATAATTCATGTTTGTGAAGGTAGGCCTATTATCATATGAATTTATCAATGTTAAGTTCACTCTGTATATCCACGGGCATAATAGCATGATGATGCCATTACAAAACATGGGCTACATGGAAGAAATGTGATTAATAAAACGAAATTATAACTGCTAGAAGGTGCTAAATTAACTTAATTAAGCAGTCACCGTCTCTGTGACATGTTGTTCTTTCTAAATTGTACAGAGATCGACTACTATGCAATCAAATAAATCTGTATGCAAGATAATTTCAGATTTCAGAGAGGGAGGGAAATACAAAATTAACTTTAACAAAAAAAAAAAAAAATCGCGGGGGGGGGGGGGGGGGGGGAGGAGTTGGTAAAGGGGCGAGCAGGCATAATTATACAGCATAGCCTATTCCCCAAAAATACAATAGTGACTTAAAGTGACTGACTCAGTGCAGCTATTATCCAGGTGCCATTTGCAGAAACATTCATTCCATGATTCATTCACAAGGTTTTGACAGTGGAACTGTGTATTTCAAGTAGCGGCGCCATCTAGTGGCAGGGTGAGAGAACGCCAACCAGCACTGTGGCCTGTTTGTGTTGTGCCTGATAAAAGCATTGCTATGATATGATGGTCAGATGGTGGCCTCGATGTCAGGCTGAATAGGCCTAACGGAACCACCCTAGAGGTAGATTAGATTGTAATAGAACTAAACTTATACCTGTAAAACTAGCAATAATGCAATATATTCAGAAGCATTATTGATTGAATTATTTATTAACAGTTTGCAGAATATTTCAAGCACAACTCGATCTACAAATACTGTGGAGTGTGGATGACACCATAAAGCATTTCACTTGTTTACAACAACACCATTTTCAATTAATCAATTAATTTTCCATTAAATCTTAATATAGTCTTAGAGAGATTTCATAATGTAATTAAGCAAAAGTTTAAAGCCTTGATCTGTGATTTCTTCGCCTGGTTGGCAGTACCAATATTGCTAAAATAATAATACATTATGTTAATTGTTTAAGAAACAAGTCACAAGGACATGAGAGCTGCTGCTGGGGTGAATGAATGCTGTGACGCACTGAGCAGAAGTCCCCTTTCACAACTTCCTAACCATGACCAATGTTGGCTGATGGTGATGGATGCTAACCGTAATGGTGCCAGGAAAGTAGGGTTCCCCTAGGGACAGGGGTTCCCAAACGTAATGTAGTAGGGTGCCCTAGCTCCTAGGGGCAGGGGACTGTCCCTAACGTAATGTAGTAGGGTGCCCTAGCCCCTAGGGACAGGGGTTCCCAAACGTAATGTAGTAGGGTGCCCTAGCCCCTATGGGGCAGGGGACTGTCCCAAATCTAGGACGTGTATGGCCTGGTCAGCCTGCAATTAAATGACAGGCATCAAGATCTTGTCATCCCAGCTTAGTAAGCAAAAATATTTAGGACGACCGTTGAGCCGATTCTACTCTATGGCTCCGAGACATGGACACGAGAAATTGGAAAAACGGTTGGTAGGATGGCCCTTAACCTGAGGGCCATGTTAAGTGAAGGTTTGTGGCCCTTACCCTGAGGGCCACGTTAAGTGAAGGTTTGGCCCTTACCCTGAGGGCCACGTTAAGTGAAGGTTTGGCCCTTACCCTGAGGGCCACGTTAAGTGAAGGTTTGGGGCCCTTACCCTGAGGGCCACGTTAAGTGAAGGTTTGGGGCCCTTACCCTGAGGGCCACGTTAAGTGAAGGTTTGGGGCCATTACCCTGAGGGCCACGTTAAGTGAAGGTTTGGGGCCCTTACCCTGAGGGCCACGTTAAGTGAAGGTTTGGGGCCCTTACCCTGAGGGCCACGTTAAGTGAAGGTTTGGGGCCACTTACCCTGAGGGCCACGTTAAGTGAAGGTTTGGGGCCCTTACCCTGAGGGCCACGTTAAGTGAAGGTTTGGGGCCCTTACCCTGAGGGCCACGTTAAGTGAAGGTTTGGGGCCATTTACCCTGAGGGCCACGTTAAGTGAAGGTTTGGGGCCCTTACCCTGAGGGCCACGTTAAGTGAAGGTTTGGGGCCACTTACCCTGAGGGCCACGTTAAGTGAAGGTTTGGGGCCCTTACCCTGAGGGCCACGTTAAGTGAAGGTTTGGGGCCACTTACCCTGAGGGCCACGTTAAGTGAAGGTTTGGGGCCCTTACCCTGAGGGCCACGTTAAGTGAAGGTTTGGGGCCCTTACCCTGAGGGCCACGTTAAGTGAAGGTTTGGGGCCATTTACCCTGAGGGCCACGTTAAGTGACAGTTTGGGGCCGCCAGTTAATTTCCCATGTATGCACTAGAACTAGAGACTAACCAGAGCGTCTCACCCATTGGTCATGGTTGGGATCTTGTGAATGGGACGTTTTGATCTGTGTTTTTCTTTTACCCCAGCAGCTTTCACACACACCTTGTGACTGTTCAGATGATCTAGCAGTTTAAAAATAGCTTCAACTTTAACTGTATACACATTTCATTTAATCATCCAAACAAGACAAATTCTTCAAGCCCCCAAAGAAGTCACAAAAACTACAAGTTGTCGAACCTATAAGCAAGGTGTAAAAGCTTGAAAGTGGCTCTGTGAGAGAGTGTGTACCTTCAGCTATAGTGGACGGTGCAGAATGCCCTGTCGTCCTTGACTTGGGTTCTCCCAGTCAGTGTCTCTCATGTGCTCGCCTCGCCTCCCCATCCCTTATATTGTCCCTCCCTCCCTGTAATCGCTCACAGCTTCCCCCCTGATGTCTGCCTCAGCAATAAGGAGACACTACAACAAAGACCGGACCACCCATCCTCCTGTCTGTCCCCTGCAGGGGTGTTGTGCTTTATATTGTGTTGTTGTGTGTGGTGAGTTTTCTCCTTTCCTGGCGTCTTCTGAAATACCCTGCATGCATGGTGGTGGTGGTGCATGAATGAAGAGTGACAATATAGTGCACTGGGAAATCGGCTGCGTTCATTTCCCTCTTGACACTTTTTCCGAGGGGAAATGGACACCGCTGAGATTATGTGATAATAACCCTTTTAGTATCGTGATGTTGTGGTGCTTGCTTTGTTTAGCGGGAAGACAAAGTGCTTCATTCAACAAGTCAGTGCCTTCATTCGCCCACACTGGGACTCTGAACAGACAGACGGATAACTGTCTCTTCCAGACAGTTCACACTGCAGTCTCCGTTCACACACAGTCAGGATCTGATCTCCATCTAGACTAGAGCATTCATGGGACACTCTAGCCTAGCCCTATTGTAGCAAATTGTGTGATATTTCTTACCAAAACAAGGAGCGTCCCGACTCCCGATAATGCTCCAAAATGCACTGACCTTTGGTTGGCCATATTAACCCAGTGACGTGAAGGGGAGAGGGGAGGATGTGTGATATTAGGGCATGCAAATGTTTAGTGGTGGAAAGTACACTAAAGTAGATTTACACTACAGTTAAGTATACTGTACTTAAGTACAGGTTTTTGGTATTTGTACTTTACTTTAGTATTTCCAATTTCCAGTACTTATACTTCACTAGGCTACATCTCATAGGCAAATATTCTGCTTTTACTCCACTACAATTATTTGAAAACTTTAGCTATTGGTTTACTTTGTAGATTTTGATTATTATTACAAAATATACATTAACCACATTTACAAATAGACAGTCTACGACGCATTGTGAGTTGTAGATCTGCTGTTTTCAAAACAATATGTTATACATTTTGCATAATGAGTACTTTCTTCTTTTGGTACTTTAATATATAAGTACATTTTTTATAAGATACAATACTTTGGTACTTTTGCTCAGGTAAAATTTTAATTCCCAACTTTTAACTTAGACTTGTACTTTTAACTGTCATTTCCACATTGCAGTTTAATTCTCGTACTATGAAATGGTACATTTATCACTCAAAATGCCCATATATGGTGCCCAGGTCTCGTGACATCACGGATTCATGTGACATCATCAGGGATGGAGATACATGATGACATAGTAAATGCGACCTGCAGTGGCAATTAAGTACATATACTGTATGGAGATCCCTGATGTCATCAATATTGGCCAGCAACTCTACATCTGACCTCAAACCCTTAGATCTCCATATATGGATATATGTCAGAACCTGTTCTCCCATATTCCATTATGTTGATCCGTCCCCATCCAACCTTCCTCTTCGATGTCTCCTTTTTGACCGATACCTGTCCATTCAAACTCTAGACGGGCCTGCCCCAAAGTTATTTAATAGTGCAGCCGCACCCGGCAGCCGGTGAAAACTAGAATTCTCAACAGTCTCGAAAGTTAAGGCCCGGCCCTACCTGGGCCCTCATCAAACCCTGTACACTCAAGACACTGCCCCCGCTGCCACCCTTAGATCTCCATATATGGAGCTGACCTGTTCTGACATTTAATATGTTGATCTGACTCTGACCTCACCAAACCCTGTTCCATATACAGTATGGCCAGTAGGCGACATAATTCATATGTTGATTTGACCCCCCCTTGCCAAAGTGCCAGCACTCGCCCAGCAGTCTGCTGTCACCCAGGCAGATGCGTGCACGTGACCTCACGAGGTCGCTTCTCGCCAGTGTTGATTTCGTCGACTAAAACTAAAGACTAACTAAAACTCCCCGACGAAAACTACATGAAAACTATACGATGACTAAAAGTGAGGCTAAATATATTGACAATTTTGTCGACAAATGAAACTAGTCTAAAATGTTTCCAAGGGACTGGTGGACAAGACATCCAGTATGAGTAAGACACAAGTCATTTTACACTTGGTTGCATGCTGAAAATAGCAGATCTATAGAAGCTCACCGCGTGTGTAAAAGTGTAAAATCTTTCATTACGACGGCATCAAGGCCCACCAAAATACATCTCAGTTGACTACTGTAAATCAACTGTAGATTTAGTCGACTAAAATCTCATGACATTTAGTCGACAAAAACTAGACTAACACTAAAACATTTCATTCCAAAGACTATATGACTAAACTAAAATTTTAATTTGCTGCCAAAAACAACGTCTCACTGGTGTACCTGTACATATGATGTAACAGTAACGTAACCTTGAACCTTGAGTATTGACATCATGCAGTACTTTCTCGTGTGTGTGTGTGTGTGTGTGTGTGAGCACACGTGCATTGAGCTGGGGTGTGGCTGAGCTCTAAGTTTGGGTCTGCTATGCCAGGCGTGATAAAAAGGGAGTGAGTGTGTGTGTGTGTAAATTGATAATCGCTTCCAAGAATACATTAGCAACTGTTCCAAAATGACTGTGTGTGTGTGTGTGTGTGTGTGTGTGTGTGTGTGCGTGTGTGTGTGTGTGTGTGTGTGTGTGACTATGTGTGTGTGGAGAGGGGAACTATTTTTCTTTCCAAAATGTTAAGAATGTTTTGCTCTATTTGAAATGACAGTAGATTAGTTGTGTGCGGTGAGAACGTATATGAATATTTGTGTGTGTGTGTGTGTGTGTGTGTGTGTGTGTGTGTGTGTGTGTGTGTGTGTGTGTGTGTGTGTGTGTGTGTGTGTGTGTGTGTGTGTGTGTGTTTATGCGCAAACTTGAAGGAGAGCCTGAACTAAAAGCAGCAGGAGAGAGATTACAAGCACAATGTCAAGTGTGTGTGAGAGAGAGAGAGAGAGAGAGAGAGAGAGGGGGGGAGAGAGAGGGAGGGACGGACAGACAGACAGAGGGGAAGAACAGGCTGAATGCTGTCTGTTAAAGGGACTTCACGGGGTGTAAGAACCCAGGGCTGTGTGTGTGTGTGTGTGTGTGTGTGTGTGTGTGTGTGTGTGTGTGTGTGTGTGTGTGTGTGTGTGTGTGTGTGTGTGTGTGTGTGTGTGTGTGTGTGTGTGTGTGTGTGTGTGTGTGTGTGTGTGTGTGTGTGTGTGTGTGTGTGTGTGTGTGTGTGTGTGTGTGCGTGCGTGCGTGCGTGCGTGCGTGCGTGCGTGCGTGCGTGCGTGCGTGCGTGCGTGCGTGCGTGCGTGCGTGCGTGCGTGCGTGCGTGCGTGCGTGCGTGCGTGCGTGCGTGCGTGCGTGCGTGTGTGTGTGTGTGTGTGTGTGTGTGTGTGTGTGTGTGTGTGTGTGTGTGTGCGTGTGTGTGTGCTGCCGTACGTATGATGCTGCTCAATGTGACTCCGTCCACACCAGAGGGAGGAGGAGGACGAGGAGGAATAAAGGGAACTAAGCGACGTGGAGTAAAGGATGCTGTTGTTGTTGTTGTGCTTGGATGTAAAAAGCCGCTCTCCTTCTCCTCCTGTTCCAAACAACCCAGTGGTGGAGGAGGTGGAGGAGGAGAGATGATGAGCTCCGTCAGCGAGCTGTGTGCCTCCAGCTTCCAGGCGTTCCTCGGTCCGACGCTGAGCCCCACGGCGGTGCTGGACTCACCTGCTGCGCCTGGAGGTGAGGGAGTTGCACCTTCAAAGTCATACCATTTGTCACACACGTTACCGCAGTGAAATTTGTTCTCCGCATTTGACCCATCTCTTGGAGCGGTGAGCCGCAAGCCAAGAAGGAGCGGTGAGCTGCAGCCGTGAATCATTTGTATAGTAGATTTGACCCCCAATCCGACCCTTTGATGCTGAGTGCCATGCAAGCAGGGAGGCATTGGGCCCCATTTTTACAGTCTTTGGTATGACCCGGCCGGGGGTCGAACCACCAACCTCCCAGTTTCAGGGCGGACACTCTAACCACAAGGCCACTGTCTGGTTAGAGTGTCAGACACTGGTGGAGGTGAGGGAGTCACACCTTCAGCTCAAACTGCAGGTTTTGGGGCTTGTCGGGATTATTAGGCAAAAGTGTTGAAAGAAATGACAAAAGAAAGTCATAATAATGATACAAATGGAGATATTTGGAATTTTTGTATTCGTAATTCTGAAGAAATAATTCTGTTGGATTTTGTTTGAATTATGTTTAAAAATCTGAATTTAAAAAGAAAATAGAGAAAATAGATAAGTTAGTGACAATGTGTATTGGGCTTAAGTTGTTGATGATGGCAATACATCATACATATAGCCTATATACAAATAACTCTTTATGTAGTTTATGTGTATATGAATGTGCTATAAATGTAAAAGTTGTGAAAAGCTCAGGTCTTTACGGCGTGTGTCAGGATGTCTACTTGCTGCTCACAATCATGTTTGGCTGATATGCATTCTAGTTTCACCCAAATATAGTAGAGTGTGAGCGCATGAATATCATCACAGCACATCTGTTAAGACTGACGTCACATTTAAAGAGACAGTCATGACTCATGTCAGTCCTGTGAACGGTCAAGGTCAAGGTTAACTTTATTGTCCCTTGCGGGAAATGGGTTTGCAGCCGCAAGTAATAGTAAAATCACACCTGTGTGAACTGAGTGGTGCAACCCCCCCCCCCCCCCTTTTCATCTCTCTCTTTCTCTCTCATTAGCAGGCAACAGTGCAACACTGGTACTAATAGTCATACTCGTGCTCATTAACATATAGGCGGACACATAGGTACATAGTTGAACACGGACATTGCTGTTCCTTGGAGTGGTTGCACCACTCAAAAATACTATACATCAAACGACATTCAACATATTCATTCAACATTACAAAAGACTAAATAACGACAGGCACTATAGAGACAGAGAATGAATTACATTCACAAGTAGCAGTGTCAGCAAAGGTGCATTAGTGGGCAAACTTGCGTGCGTGCGTGCGTGCGTGCGTGCGTGCGTGCGTGCGTGCGTGCGTGCGTGCGTGTGTTGCTATCTTTCTGAGAGCCAAATGCCCCCACGTGTATATATAGTGGAATTTGGGAAATACGTACGGCACACATTGTGACTCAGGTCCTGGTCCTCACAACAAGCAGGGATAATGTTATGTCATGTTGTGTTTATTTAATTTAACAAGGACATCACACTCCTTGCACTGGACAAATATTGCTTTATAGCACGTGTTAACTTTCAACACCTTTTCTAAAAAAGAAAACGTACAAATACAAGGAATTAAACAACATCATTCTATATAGCGGTGGCTCAGCGGTAGAGTGGCTGGATGGCAACCACACAAGGTTCCCAGTTCAATCCCTTTGGGCTCCCCCACAGTTAGTGTCAAAGTGTCCTTGAGCAAGACTCTGAACCCCTAATTGCTCCTATGAATGAATGTGTGTGTGTGTGTGTGTGTGAATGAATGAATGTGTGTGTGTGTGTGTGTGTGTGTGTGTGTGAATGTAATGCACAATCTATATTAATCTATATTAAAAATGTAAACATGATGTGATAATGACTTTCTGAGGCAGAACCAAGTTCCCTGTCTGTCAGTAGCAACACTGGACCATGATTGACTGATTGATGCATGATTGCACGGCATTGCACACAGGTGCTACAAACTTCGTCTCTGCATGAAGGAAGCAGCACACTTGCAGTTTAGTGTGTTACGATTACGAACTGTTTAAAGTAAGAAAGATGTCTGAAGCCAAAGCAGACTGTCAATAAGAACATTTTTGCAACTCAATATTCAAGAACCTATATGACATTTATCACATTATTACATAAGTTATCGTGGGGGTCCTTTGAGAACCAGTGGATTATCAACAGCAGTTATTGTCTGCCCCCCCCCCCCCCCACCCTCCCCCTCTCTACATAATATCCCCACCCCCCCCCCTCTCTACATAATATCCTGTTTGTCCGTGTTCAAACTCTATAAATAAAGCTCTGATTCAAGCACACAGCTGTGAGGCTTATTTCCCTCTGCCTCTCTCTCTCTCTCTCTGAGTCCACCATTTCCTCCATGGATGAACCAGGGTCATCCCTATGTTCCCCAGGTTCTATGTTCCCCAGGTTCTATGTTCCCCAGGTTCTATGTTCCCCACTTATCTTGGAGTTCAGGGTTAGCGTTAGGTTTCTGGTTGAAGGACTTCAGTGTTTTGTACTAGATACAATTGTATGTATAAGTACAGTTTTGCCATCTTTGTTGAAGAGTCTGAGGAGCAATTATGTTTTAGTTTATTTCATGCCAGCTAGTGTACATTTTTAGTTGGTTAAGACTAGATAGTTTTAAGTAGCCTATAATGGCAGGCCTAAAGTTCAATGGATTGTTCAAAGACTGAGCTTAAATCAGAATTTCTCCTCCCAGTGGGACGTGATCCTTGGTCTGCCCCGGGGTCTCCTCCCAGTGGGACGTGATCCTTGGTCTGCCCCGGGGTCTCCTCCCAGTGGGACGTGATCCTTGGTCTGCCCCGGGGTCTCCTCCCAGTGGGACGTGATCCTTGGTCTGCCCCGGGGTCTCCTCCCAGTGGGACGTGATCCTTGGTCTGCCCCGGGGTTTCCTCCCAGTGGGACGTGATCCTTGGTCTGCCCCGGGGTCTCCTCCCAGTGGGACGTGATCCTTGGTCTGCCCCGGGGTCTCCTCCCAGTGGGACGTGCGTCGAGGACCTCCCTAGGGAGACGCCCGAGAGGCATCCTAACCATACACTATAGCTGAAGTGACAAATAACACCCCAAGGAGTTATAACTTGTTACAGTAGCTACTGAAAGGACCTCTATAGTCAGAAGTGAACATGGAGGAAGCAGCATTGGGTTTGTATGCTCCTCCACATAATCTGGAACAAACAGAACACTGCATATAATGATGCAATGTGCTCTGATAGGCTACAAAGAAACTTGACCTGCTTTGAACTATATCTCACATGTTAACTTTGTTGTGTTAATTGTTCTTATATATGTTGTTTTTATATATAGGCCTAGGCTACATCAAACAGTTTTGTCTGAGCTGTAACTGCGTGTTCATTTGGAGTTCAATACTCCTTTTAAAGTCTCATAAACAGAGGCTTGTGTGTCATTTTAGAGACTCTACCCTGTGGTTGACTGTGTGTGCGTGCGTGTGTGTTTGTGTGCGTGCGCGCGCGCGCGCGTCAGTGGTTTACCGTTGAGCGATCCGATACCCGATTGGCCGTTGCTATATTCGAGACCACGCCTACGTACGTCGCTCAACCGCACGGGTCTCGCTCTCTCTCTCTCTCTCTCTCTCTCTCTCTCTCTCTCTCTCTCTCTCTCTCTCTCTCTCTCTCACACACACACACACTTGTCATATCCTTTCCTGTGTGAAGCGACACACACACACACACACACACACACACCGAGAGCCAACACGTCTACTAAAACGCCGCTGTGTGTCGCTTCATAATTCTTATTCATAAAATAAAAGTAACGGATACAGTGATGGTGCAGAAGTCTGAAGATGGTGTGGGTAAGTTTTTATTTAACCTAAACACAATTCATCATTGAATAAAAGTTAAACTGTCTATATTAAAAACAGCGCTAACCTGTTAGCAGCAGCTAAAACAACTCAAAGCTGAGCTCCTGTCCTTTAATCCGGCGAAAACAGCCGATCGGCTGTTTTCGTCAGAGCGACACCTGGCTGCTGCGAAACTTCATTTATGAGACACTGATTGTTTGTTTGGTGCAAAGCATGCCATGCATGATGTGTTTAACTTTATTTTAGTCACGTTTTTAGGGTTGAAAATAAAGGGTTTATATTATAATGTAGCCACTAAGATTTTAGACTCGATTCTGACATTTTCAATCTCTCGTAGTCGTAGATTAAAAATGTCAGAATCGAATGAAATAGCCTAGACATCTAAAATCTCTAACTCTAAGGTTTATCCAGCCTGTAACCTTGGATCAAGACTATTTTTCATATATGATTGAAAACTTTATTTCAGACACAATGGGTCCATATACAAACAACAGGGAAAAACATGACAGTAAATACAAAACAACAACACAGAGATAGCCTATATGTATCAGGCAGGCTATTTCCACTCCAGGCAGTCCTTGTCAATTAAAAACATATAAACATTAGCCTCCAGTGTTTCCAGAAACATGAGGAGAAGACTGTGTCACTCTGTGTGATCCCTGTTAAGGCCATAATTAATACATTCTTTGATTCCCTCAGTCTACACATAACATTCCTCAGTAGGCTACAGCATGAAAGGTGGGTGTCTCAGGAATATTCGAAAAGCATCATTATATGCCACCTGAAGTTTTTTCATTTTCGCTTTGCTATGGGTGTATAGGCTATTTTATTTTTGCCGAGTCTGACTTTTACGTTCTATTATACGAGATGCAAATGTCAACATCGATCAAATGCATCTGACAGTCTTGATCCAAGGCTATAGTAGGGCAACAGTTTGCAGATAGTAGTACAGAGGCAAAGATTGATACAAGGATTAGGTGACACAAAAAGCCTATAGGAGGACTTCTTGTTTCTATTGTGGTCCTGGTATTCAATTAATCAAGAACATGTCATGGTCTGTCAGAAGTGGGATACATACATATAAGGACCACAATGCAAATGATTAAGTCCCCAGGACTTGTTTGTGTTATCCTTTTATAGCCTTATAGGGCTCAATTTTCGTCACCACTAAACCCCTTTATATCCCTAAACTTCTTTGCCTTTTTTTTTTTTTACTATTTTGAAAAACATTTTTGAATAGTTCAACTAGTCTACATTGACATGTTGTGACTGTGAGCTTGTAGACTGGCCATTTTAACTATTCAAAAATGCTTTGCAAAATAGTAAAAATAAATAAAAAGGCAAAGAAAGGTTTAGAGATAAGGCGGTTTAGCAGCGGTGACGAAAATGGAGCCCTTAATGTCTGTCTGACTGAACCTCAAATCGTGCCTTTCTGGCTAAATACAGTATTCAATCGTTAAAAACTAAACACAAATAAAGTCAACAGAAACAGAGCGACGGGACGGGGGTCTCCGGACCACCAGGCAGACACGTTATAGTTCCGACCAGGACCTTTTGACTGACAAACAATAAATCTATTAGTGGAACAAGGGACTGTATTCTATTAGTATTTATGGTGCAACATAATGCATGTATGTGTCTATTAATACCCCAGAGGCTGAAAAGATCCCATTATTGAATGGTTTAATAGGGACAACAAGAGGAGAGCTTTTAGAGGGGTTACCCCCCCCCCCCCACCCAGAACAGTGCCCCCCCCCCCTCCCCGAGAACACTGCGCACTTCATCCTTTTTTATTTTTTTCCTAATTTTTATCCCACAATTCTGTAACCCAGTTTTACACCCAGTGTCAATCATGTAATGTAATCCTGTAATGTAATTCCTCTGCCAACCTGGGGAGGGCAGCGGACTGACCTCATGCTTCCTTCTATGCATGAGGAGTCCAAGCTGCTTCTTTTCACCTGACAGGGGTCTCCCCCTGTCAGGTGAAAAGAAGCAGCTTGGCCGTTCCTTTCCCCTCCATCAGGCGCCCAGGCTGGCCAGGGGGAGGTCGTTTTAGAGACCGGGATTACGGCATGTTTTTTGTGAGGGGACACAGGGAGAACATTTTAGGGTATCTACCAACTAATGTTGCTCTGGAGAGGGAAGTCTCTGGTGGAGCTGTTGCCCCCGCGACCCCGACTAGGGATAAGCGGTTGGAGATGGATAGATGGATCCTGGGTTAATGCTGTGTGGGGGAACTGGGCAGTGTTTCTGGGACAGATCCCAGTTCTGCATGCAGGGCCATTCGTTACTTCATAACGTTCTGGGACAGATCCCAGTTCTGCATGCAGGGCCATTCGTTACTTCATAACGTTGGGCCAAGTTCCCCGCTGGGCACATTCCTTTTTAGATACGGAACACGTGCATTCTTCTTGGTTTTGCCTTTTAATTTATTTTACTGGTTTGACCAATTTTGGACCGAAGCAAAGCGGTGCTGTTAAGGTACAAAATATACACGGAATGTCATAAAAGCAGGAATGTTTAGTTTTTTGTTTGTTTTACCCCAGAGTCGTTTTCCAACTCTTCCACCACACCTTTTGGGTCAGTGGTTCCCACTTCCCACATTTGTCAGCTCGAGACCCAAAACCAAAAGAGAGACTAGATGTTTGCCCGGGACCCAAAGTGTAAATAGCAGATCTACAAGCACACAAATGGCGAATAAATAATAGATGATGGTGTAAAACCACTGTTCTACTGTAGGTGGTACACATCCAGTGTGAACTGGATGGCACAGCTAGCTGCAGCTCTGTGTTGCAGTGTTGATTTCGTCGACTAATACTATGACGAAAGATGTTCAACCTTTTTTTTATG
>NC_137879.1:4052657-4220157 GCF_963924005.1 Protomyctophum bolini | reverse complement strand
ACCCATTTTTCACCCCTGTGTCAATCATCTAATGTGATCCTGGGCTCTACACACCCTCCACCAACCTAGTCCCCATATATGGGGGACAAGGGGAGAGCAACGGACTTGAACTCATGCTTCCTTCATGCCTGAAGTGTCCAAGTTGCTCCTTTACACCTGACAGGGGGGAGTTTCATGTCATCGTTCTTCGATTTTTCAAAAATAGCAGACCTACAAGCTCATAGCGCACCACTCGGTGGCGCGCTATGAGCTTGTAGATCCCAAAATGGATTAAAATTTAAGGCCCATGAGTCACCGCGCCCAAAGCAACTCCTTGCGACTGCCACTGGGGTTGCAAGTAACGGTTGCAAGTAACTCCTTGCGACTATAGAACTATATGCTTCTGGCCTTAGAAGTTAACTTGTAATCATGGGTGGAGAGTTCAGAGAATCATTCCTGAGGCCCAGTGCATGCTGGGTCGTGCGGCGACGGGTTCCTGGAACCACATATTTTCAGATGAGGGTCGGCGGCCGATTACTTATAATTTCGGGGGTCCTTTGAGAACCGCTGACATAGAAACACGGGTTTTTTTGTGAAAACTGTCAGGAGTTAATCGCCTAAATCAATTGAATAAACCTTGAGTTTCAGCCACATTCCTCTGGAAGCCAGACTCCTCTCCTCTCCTCTGCAGAGATTAATACTTCACAAAGCTTCTAACCAGATACGTTCTGAAATGGGAAGTAAAAAAGAAAATGGGCTTACCGGGTTCAAAGAAGGGTAAAATAAATCCCACAAAACATTGTCCCCAATATTTCCTGCTGACATGAGTTTGCGTTCACTAGGTTGTGTTGTCATTAAAGTACACACAAGCCTAAACATAACTATAGATTAAATGGAATGATCAAATTATATGATAAATAACCCTTTGATTCTAGACAGAGGAGGAGGAGAGATGTTTCCTTGTGAAAAAATCATCTTAACCTGAGGCTGATTAAAAAAAACTCTTCTAAATCCTATGTTTCTATATCAGTAGTTGCTCAAACCTTTTCAATATATATATTTATACGGCACAAATGTATGAGCTTGTATATTAGCCAAATAACTCTTAAATGACACGGACGCTGTCCTGGTTCGAACGGGTAAAACAAAAGAGCAAGACCTGGTATTTAGAAGGATGAGGATAAATGCCACCTGCATGTGTTTAACCCATTCTGAACGGGAACCTATTTTGGTGTTAGCATCATGTTATGCTTTAGCTTTGGAAAAATAGCAGATCTACAAGCTCATAGCGCGCCACCGAGTGGCGCGCTATGAGCTTGTAGGTCTGCTATTTTAGAAAAATCGAAGAACGACTGACATTTTTAGAATCTGATCTCAGGTCAGAATCAGGTTAATCAGACCAGTGTGTGTCCAGTGGAAACCTCGTATGAATCTGATCTCAGGTCAGAATGGGTTAGGCATAACCTGACGCTGCCAGATCCAAAAAGCTTGCTACACAAATTTGTTTCACAGCTTATTTGGATCTGGGATCGCGGAAGCAAATTCGATGACGGGGCTGTTCCTTTTTTTCAAGATACATGGTAGATGATTGGATGGGAGCGTCTGTCTATCACCGTGTGGGCGTGCAAACACAACCAATCATATCGACGTGTCTATATACCGTCACATCCGCATCCCGCCTTTAGCTCACGCTGATTGGTTCGGTACGAAGCAGATCTGACTCAGGGCTCAACTCCGTCAGAGATCCCAGATGAGTGTTGTGTTGGGGAATATGTTTCCGCAATACCGCCCTCATCTGGCAGCGTCAGGTTAGGTTAGGCATGCATCAAGGCCCTTATTGAAACGTGTGAACCAATCTCTCACAACGAGGTCTCTAACGTCTCTGTTCCTGTTGTTGTATGTATGCATTACATTTCCTACCAAACATGTACGAGGGAGGTTTAGTTTAGTCTGGCTGGCTGGCGGTGCTTCTCTGTGACCGACCTTGGTCAGGGCTTTGTTTTAGAGAGGGTTGGCAGGTCGAAAGAATGAAGCGATATATGCGTGGGGGGTGGTTGGTATTAGTCTGTGAGTTTGATCACCACTTAACTAACTGTACACATTTCTGACAGATAAGCCTCGTGTGTGTGTGTGTGTGTGTGTGTGTGTGTGCGCGTGTGTGTGCGTGCGCGTGTGTGGTGACCCCCTGCAGACATCAGTGTTGATGTGTCTGACGGTCTTGCTAGAAATCTGTGCCCTGAGGCACGACTTATCCTCTTGACGACCAGGATATATACAGTATATCGTAGCTGGCTGTCTGGCTGACTAGGATATATATACAGTATTATATACAGTATATCAGGACAAACCAGGATATATACAGTATATCGTAGCTGGCTGTCTGGCAGAAAGCAGCCATCTCCTTTTTTTTCAACATATTTTTTTAATTTATCACTGCTCTTGAGTACAGTTCACGTCAGTCAGTGTGTGTTTTACAAATATTGAACCCAAGAAAAGTATTAAAATCACACCCGTGTGAAGTGAGTGGTGCAACTCCGTGTGGGGGAAGTTCCAGACCCACAGAACCACAGCCAGGGTGCCGGCCCGGTTCCGGCGAGCCGACGGTCCCTGGAACAACATATTTTATGATGGGGGTCGGCGGCCAAATTACATATAAGTTTTGGGGTTGGTCCGTGACATGAAATAGTGAGAACCACTGAGATTTTTCAGAAAATTGTCATGATTTAGAAGACATTTTTTAAATTTCAACGTCAGGCCTAAATGGGTTAAGAATTGTGTTCTAAAATCATGTTTTTTTCCCCCTGAAACGTTGATATTTTGAACAAAGTACGTGCCTGCCCAACAGCAGAGATATATATATATATATACTGAATGAGAATTTGTCTCTAGAACTCTACACAAAAAATTGATACAGTTCATTTGCACATACAGTCCAGAGTCGGTACATGCTTCACTTTGTACATACTGTACACAGTGTACATATACAGCTTCTCATGAACCTTCTACAAGGTTCTCCTTGTGTTGGAGACGAGTAAACTCTGGCTTTAGAGATCTGAGGTTCTGAGCCTGTGTTCCTAATGCCTCAGACAGCAACGCACGCACGCACACACGCACACACGCACGCACGCACACACAGAGAGTGCAGTGCTACCGTGTAAACACAGATTGATTGAGTTTATTAGCGGGGTTAATTTGCGGTTCCCTCGTGTAAGCATTGCACCACTATATGTCCTGCCCAGAGGGCTGATGGGTAATGGGCCGTGAAATATTCGGCTAATGCACATTGCACACAGAGAGGAGGACCCCCCCTCCCCCCTGCCCCCTATTGGTGCTGAGGAGGGGGGAGTGGTCGGTGGCCATGGAAACCTATTCGGGGTGACGACCCAGACGACTGGGGCATTTACCTCATGTGACAGCAGCGACCCGGGACGAGTGAGACCCACATTTTTTTTACAGTAGTATTTTTACAGTTTGGCTTGAAAAGCTATGAACAGAGTTCAACAGACCTGTCGGGAGACCAGACTAGTAGAGACCTAATAGAGACCTAATGGAGACCTACTAGTAGACTCTTTTTCCGTCATTGTCTGGCCTTGGTAAGAGCCGAAAAGAGCCAATCCACAATCTGGTTCAAGTGGTTCAATGTCAGAAGATGCAGTTTTCTGAAAAACCCCATATTTCTATGTCAGTGGTTCTCAAACATTCTCATGTCGAGGAGCCCCAAAAATATATGTAATTGGCCACCGAGGCTACCGACCCCCCCATCTGAAAATATGTTGTTCCAGGAATCCCCCCCCCCCCCCCCCCCCCCCCCAGAAGCTTTGAGTTAAAAAACGTTCGCTCTGAAAGAATAATACATTCAAAGATTTGTGCTACATTTTCTCTATTTTTGAAAAATAGCAGATCTACAAGCACTGCCCAGTGTCCATATATGGACCTGGCATGTTCTGACATAATTCTGACGTCTGCTGGAGTTATTTGGGCATGCTAAGAAAGAACTCCATATATGGGCATATAAAGGGACAGTAGAGGCTCCCAACGGGCTCCGCTCTAGTTTTTATGAGTTTTTCATTGTGCTACATAAAAATAAATGTAATGTTTGATTCAATGTATTGATTCAATCCCAGGCCAGAACACAAATAAACATGCGCTCTAAAATGCACTTTTCAATCCACTTGCACTTCTACTGTAATTCGTTGTTATTATACCTTTCAACTTAGGTTAGTCTTTCAGAAAACGAGGATTCAGTCAGAAGGCGTTTTTACAGTGCAAATCGGCCTTGGGTCCAAAATAAACGTTTTAACCCATTTTGGTGTTTTAAGAATTATGTTCTACTTTAGCTATTGAAAAATAGCAGATCTACAAGCTCATAGCACGGCACCGAGTGCCGCGCTATGAACTTGTAGGTCTGCTATTTTTTTAAAGATCTTGAAAATGTGCCTGAAATCTTTGAATATATATATTGTTACCGAGCTAGTTTTTAACTCAAATCTTTGCTACTGGGAGGGTTCCTGGAACAACATATTTGCAGGGGGTCAGCAGCCAATGTCATATATTTGTGGTCCTTCACATGAATATGTTGGAGAACCACTGACATTAGAAACATGGGTTTTTCAGAAAACAAGACATTTCTTACATTTCAGCCGGCAGCCAAACTGTGGTCAGATGGGTGTTGTTGACCACAAACACTTTCCCTGATCCAGAAAGGCTTGAGAAACACTGTGTTAGACAGCAGTGTGTGAGAGAGAGAGACGGCAGTAAACATGAACCCATGACGTGACGTCAAAGAGAGCTCTGTAGTATGTGTGCTGCGTGTGTTGTGGTCTGTAGTATGTGTGCTGCGTGTGTTGTGGTATGCTGTGTAGCAACTGGCTGACCCACCGGGGCGCTCTGAGCTCTTCAACTGGCTGACCCACCGGGGCGCTCTGAGCTCTTCAACTGGCTGACCCACCGGGGCGCTCTGAGCTCTTCAACTGGCTGACCCACCGGGGCGCTCTGAGCTCTTCAACTGGCTGACCCACCGGGGCGCTCTGAGCTCTTCAACTGGCTGACCCACCGGGGCGCTCTGAGCTCTTCAACTGGCTGACCCACCGACCCACCGGGGCGCTCTGAGCTCTTCAACTGGCTGACCCACCGACCCACCGGGGCGCTCTGAGCTCTTCAACTGGCTGACCCACCGACCCACCGGGGCGCTCTGAGCTCTTCAACTGGCTGACCCACCGGGGCGCTCTGAGCTCTTCAACTGGCTGACCCACCGACCCACCGGGGCGCTCTGAGCTCTTCAACTGGCTGACCCACCGACCCACCGGGGCGCTCTGAGCTCTTCAACTGGCTGACCCACCGACCCACCGGGGCGCTCTGAGCTCTTCAACTGGCTGACCCACCGGGGCGCTCTGAGCTCTTCAACTGGCTGACCCACCGGGGCGCTCTGAGCTCTTCAGAATCACTTTCAACCTGCCGCCGCCCGCCCTATTCTGGGCATGATGGAGGACTCATTGTAGACGCACACACACACACACACACACACACACACACACACACACACACACACACACACACACACACACACACACACACACACACACAGAAAATAATAGCCTGTATGAATATAGCCGGCTACACAAGCAACTCATCGCATTATGGGTTTTTGAAATGGACCCATGGAATCATGTTACGCTCTCAGAAGGCTTATCAGGAAGGTCTCACGACCCAAAACAGAATAGTTGTCTGGCTAAATAATAATGTGCAACAGAGCGTCGCAGTCCCGCCCCCTTTCATGACGACGCCAGGCCCAGTCCCGCCCCCTTTCATGACGACGCCAGGCCCAGTCCCGCCCCCTTTCATGACAAAGCCAGGCCCAGTCCCGCCCCCTTTCATGACAAAGCCAGGCCCAGTCCCGCCCCCTTTCATGACGACGCCAGGCCCAGTCCCGCCCCCTTTCATGACGACGCCAGGCCCAGTCCCGCCCCCTTTCATGACGACGCCAGGCCCAGTCCCGCCCCCTTTCATGACAAAGCCAGGCCCAGTCCCGCCCCCTTTCATGACGACGCCAGGCCCAGGAAACAATTCCCAAGGTATTTTCCCCATAGACAAAAGTATTTATTTAAAGACCTTTTTAAGCGTCGTACGAAGCCAACTTGAGTTGTGACAAATCATGACAACAAACACAATATTTTGGACCAATCAAATAATTACAAAGAAAAAAAAAAGACTAGTTGCTTAACCCATTTTGGACTGATAGTTTTCTGAAAAACCCATGTTTCTATGTCAGTTGTGCTCAACCTTTTTCATGTCAAGGACCCCCAGAATTATCTCTATTGGGCCACGGACCCCCCATCTCAAAATATGTAGTTCCAGGGACCCCCCCCCCCCCCAGAAGCAAATATTTTAGTTAAAAATGCTCGCTCTGAAAGAATATATATTCAAAGATTCGCACCACATTTTCACGACTTAAAATAGCAGATCTACAAGCTCATAGCGCGCCACAGTGAGCTTGTAGATCTGCTATTTTTCAATAGCTAAAGTATAACGTAACGCTTAGTTAAACACAAAGGGGTTACCTACAGCCCAAAATGGGTTAAAGCCCCTATATAGCCTAGACGTGACGCAGCGGTCGGTCAGCAGACTGACTGAAGGTGGACGTAAACGGATTGTATTTGTATTCTTGTAAATGTGGGTCAAGATAAGAGGGGGGCGGGGGGACGGGACAGGGGGCGACAGAAGGGCTTTAAGGGAGGTGCAGACTGCCCTGAGCAGGAGCAGGTGCATAAGAACCCTGCAGCCAGCCAGGGAGGGGATTGACCGTTCCCCCCCGGCTGTCCCAAAGAGCCCCTAATAGCCCCACAATAAGTCCTCCTTGAGGGAGAGTGATTCATACAGTCAGCGCTGTCTGTAGTTTCTGTACAGTGTGACCCGCTTTTTTGTCGTTGTGTTTTTTACTGGGTCATATCTTAGCAGGATGGGTTTGCTTTGTGCGGAATTTGTTGTTGATTGTCAAAGATGGCATTTTTGAGTGTGGATTCTGTGTGTCGTCAGTCATCACTCCTGTGTGTGCAGAGTGCACGGATGCGCACAAACACACACACACACACACACACACACACACACACATGCACGAGCGCGGGCGACTGGCCAGCCGGCCGGCGCGCTTTATCCTGCTGGGACTACATCAAAAGGAGCAGCGAGGAGTTGAGGCAGGGGTCAGACGTGGCGAGAGGGAAATCCATAATTGGATTTGTTCTGTCTGTCTGTCTGTCTGTCTGTCTGTCTGTCTGTCTGTGAGGTGTGATGAATGTGCCATTGCGTGTATTCTTTGTGTGTGTGTAATAATTAGCCCATTAGACCGTGAAGGTCGGTACCGTTTTCTGAATACGTTGCTATATTAATGAAGCGACGTTTCGGTCCCTCCGGACCTTCCTCATACCTGAGGAAGTTAAGCAAGCTTGGCTGATGACACGCATAAGCACACATTCTCAAACTTCTCTCTCTCTCTCTCTCTCTCTCTCTCTCTCTCTCTCCCTCTCCCCCCCCCCCCTCTCAGAGGCTGAAGGATGAGATAGCAGTGGTCACCAGTGAGATTGCCAGCCTGGGCGTGACAGAAGAAAGGTATTGTAATCTCTCTAATTAATTGTACAGTTAATTGGACAGTCGACTCAATGTGTTTTGTGTGTTCTTCTTAACCCATTTGGATCAAAATGTCTTCTAAATCCTGACGGTTTTCAGAAAAACCCTATGTTTCTATGTCAGTCGTTCTCAAACTATTTCATGTCAAGGACCCCCAGAATTATCTGTATTTGGCTGCCTGTTCTAGGGACCTCACCCCAGACGCAAAGATTTGAGTTAAAAACGTTTGCTCTGAAAGAATATATATATATTCAAAGATTTGCGGCACATTTTCATGGTTTTCATGAAAAATACAAGCCGAGTGCCGTGCTACGAGCTTGTAGATCTGCTATTTTTCAATAGCTAAAGCATAACGCAATGCTTTTAAACACCAAAAAGGGGTTCCCATCCAGAATGGGCTTTTAAAACAAATCTTGTGTTGTTCCTGCTGCAGGAAGAGCATGCAGAGGAGTAAGCAGGTGGCCATGGGCCGCAAGAAGTTCAACATGGACCCCAAGAAGGTGAGAATGAACACAGGCTGTTGATTTGATCTAATCATCCCTATATACAAAGGGAGTCTACCAACACGCCTCAAGCCTGAAACGGCTGATCCGGTGCTTCACAGGTGCAAGGACATCATGAGTTGCATAAGGAGAAGAGACTGGAGCAGCACAGACATTTAGAGCCTTTTATTAGGTGCTAAAGTATACAAACGAGTCGACTAACGTCAGAGTCAGCAGGTCATGACTCTGATGAAGACCGCAAGGTCGAAATGTTAGTCGTTTGTATACTTTAGCACCTAAATAAAAGGCTCTAAATGTCCGTGCTGCTCCAGTCTCTTCTCCTTATGCAAATCCGTATATATACGTTGTGAGGATATCACCAGTTTTTGCTTTTTTATTGATATAAAAAAAATATATATATACATTTCAGGGGATCCAGTTTTTGATCGACAGCTCCCTGCTAAAGAACACCAAAGATGACATCGCCCAGTTCCTGTACAAAGGGGAGGGGCTTAACAAGACTGCCATCGGAGACTATCTTGGGGAGAGGTGAGTGTCCTTTGTGCCCGTATGACTTCAAACTGATTAAAAACGAGGATTAAACAATGAAAACGTAACTCGAGCGAATCGCAGGAAGTGTTAATTCCAACAATGAATTAACTCGAGCAACTTGTGAATATAAGTCGAAGTGTTAATGGGTTAGCGTAAAAGTGTCACGATGTTCGGCCCACGTTCATTTGATGGTTTTCGTGTGTGTGTGTGGTAAATAAATGGTGCATTTATCTAGCGCTTTTATCCAAGGTGCATTTATACACCGATTGCGGCGGAAAACCAAGGCACCAACCTGCACATCAGGAGTAATTAGGGGTTCAGAGTCTTTGCTCAAGGACACTTTGACACTAACTGCGTGCGACCCCCCCCCCCCCCCCCCCCCCAGGGACCAGTCCTTTGTGGAGCTCCATGGGTTCTGACTGTGTGTGTGTGTGTGTGTGTGTGTGTGTGTGTGTCCAGAGACCAGCTGAACCTGGATGTTCTCCAGTCCTTTGTGGAGCTCCATGAGTTCTCGGACCTGAACCTGGTCCAGGCCCTGCGTCAGTTCCTCTGGTCCTTCCGTCTGCCTGGAGAGGCCCAGAAGATCGACCGCATGATGGAGGCCTTCGCTCAGCGCTACTGCCGCTGCAACCCTGGGGTGTTCCAGAGCACAGGTGTGTGTGTGTGTGTGTGTGTGTGTGTGTGTGTTGTAGGGCATTCACTTCTAGTCATTTTTACTAGTTGTTTAACTACCTATTATGTAAAAAAATATATATATAATTGTAATACATATTTGTACATTTAAAAACTGTCTACATTTGTGACTATAACAATAATCTACCTGATCTTGAGGCCTATAAACTAAAAAATTATAAAAATAAAAATAAATCTATTTTTTTTTCTTATCAACTACTCAACTAGTACCAACAAGGTCGACTAGTGGATTTAATAGTATAATGTATGTATTATGTAATAATAAAGGAGGAGGGGTTAGGGGAGGGGCTGATAGTGTGATGTCATTATTGGCCCTTTTGACTGTCAAGGATTCATCCTCCAGGAAGAAACCCTAAATACAAAGTTTATACACCATTGCACATAAAAACGACTCCAGGGACGGGTGTCTAATGAAGTACTGTCACCTCATCTCTCTCTCTCTCTCTCTCTCTCTCAGACACCTGCTACGTGCTGTCCTTCGCGGTCATCATGCTGAACACCAGCCTCCACAACCCCAACGTGAAGGACAAGCCGTCGGCCCAGAGGTTCACCGCCATGAACCGAGGCATCAACGACGGAGGAGACCTGCCCGAAGACCTACTCAGGGTAAACATGGTTCTATACCCTTTATACAGACCTGCCCGAAGACCTGCTCAGGGTAAACATGGTTTTATACATTTATACAGACCTGCCCGAGGACCTGCTCAGGGTAAACATGCTTTTATACATTTATACAGACCTGCCCGAGGACCTGCTCAGGGTAAACATGGTTTAATACCTTTAAGACCTGCCCGAGGACCTGCTCAGGGTAAACATGCTTTTATACATTTATACAGACCTGCCCGAGGACCTGCTCAGGGTAAACATGGTTTAATACCTTTAAGACCTGCCCGAAGACCTGCTCAGGGTAAACATGGTTTAATACCTTTAAGACCTGCCCGAAGACCTGCTCAGGGTAAACATGGTTTAATACCTTTAAGACCTGCCCGAAGACCTGCTCAGGGTAAACATGGTTTATACATTTATACAGACCTGCCCGAGGACCTGCTCAGGGTAAAAAGAAAATTTGTGAGGGTACCTCTACCTATACCCTTAGAGGACAACCCCACCTAGGTTATGGGCGCTGATGGCACGGAGGAGCTAGTTTCGAATTGCAGCCGTCCGTAGGTGCCCTTTGAGAGCGGTTTTGAAGGAGTCAAGGGATTCGCATGTCTTAATGACTGTTGGTAGGGCGTTCCACATTTTGGTGGCATGGGAGCGAAAATAATTTAGTCCCTTGTTTGTGCTTGCTTGCTAGGTCTGCTGTTTACCCGGTAGGTACAGTATATCCTAGTCTTTGAGGCACTACATTTGTTTTTCATCTGCACTTTATTTACGTGACTATTTTCCTCGCCTCGTCTAGAATCTGTTCGACAGCATCAAGAATGAGCCCTTTAAGATCCCAGAGGACGATGGCAACGACCTCACGCACACGTTCTTCAACCCTGACAGAGAGGGCTGGCTGCTCAAGCTAGGTATGTACTGTTAGTATAGCTCCATTTGTTATGAATCATTCATTATGCTTAATAATAATATACTTTTTAATTTATACTTGGTGTGTGACTGTGTGTGTGAGCCTGAATGGCTCTTCTGTCGGCTCGACCTGAGCTAGAGCACCCTCTAGTGGACAGCACTAGAAATGTCTGGCTCATAAATTGAGGGTGGGGAAAATCAGTACACATGAACTCTGAGAACTTTGGAGTCTTAAGGCCTATTGTTCATACTCCAGTTCTGATGCGGTGACCACCGGTTTGTAAAAACAGAGAGATGTATTGGGGTGAGCAGTGAGCGGTGAAGGCTCATTCATAGTCTGGATTTTCGGTGGTGAGGTGACCACTGCTCCGGTGGTGAGCTGACCACCGCTCCGGTGGTGGTCAGACCACCGCTCCGGTGGTGAGGTGACCACCGCTCCGGTGGTGAGGTGACCACCACTCCGCCCGGAGCGGTGGTTTGGGCTGAAGCGGTGGCGGTGGTTTGCTCTCCACCGCGGCTCAGTGACGTCATGTTGTAGTTCGGTGGTCACCTCACCACCGAAAATCCAGACTATGAATAACGCTTTAGTCTCTTATCACCGCGGCATGACTTCATGATGTAGCTTTCGGTGGTCACTTTATCACCTAAAACTGTGAGTATGAATAGGCTTTTACAGTAAATAACATGTTACATTGATACAGAATTGGTTAATAATACAGGTGGCCTAGTGTGTCTGTTTTGACATTGTTCCTGTGTTGTTTCTTTTGTCTTTCATGTGTTTATTGTCTCCAGGAGGTATGTATTGTATTGTATTGTATGGTCTGAAAGCTCTGCAGCTTTAACATGCCTTTAACACGTCGTTTTGCTTCCGAGCACGCCTTCTTAACCCGTCTCCTAATGGCTGTGTGCGTAATGATACAATTATGACAATGTCATCAATTATTCAATCAACAATCAACAATTGAAATTGTTGATTCAGACGTAAACGTCTTCAAATAAATACTTTTTGAAAAGTCTATTGGCCATTATTTGATCTGCAATTATGCTGCTGCTGTGGCCTGATTTATTTATTTTTAACCGCTTTCAAACCTGCCGTGTGTGTGTGTGCGTGTGTGTGTGTGTGTGTGTGTGTGTGTGTGTGTGTGTGTTACCGGTTTGACAATCTGGGAACCCATTAGCAAAAAAAAAAAAAAACAGCGCCCTCTGCTATTTGTTTCCTTTGAAGTACCACAAATACCATGATAAAATCATGGTACTTGCTGTGTGTGAATCTTTGTGTGTGAACTTTTGGGGAAACGAGGATTACAGGTCTCCTCCCAGTGGGACATGCCTCGAGGACCTCCCTATAGGGAGACGCCCGAGAGGCATCCTAACCAGATGCCTGAACCACCTCAGCTGACTCCTTTCCAGGCGAAGGAGCACCGGGTTCCACTCCGAGTCTCTCTCGTTGGGAACACAGTTATGACAAAAAACAAACAAACAAACACACAGATTTCTAAAAGCACGTGACTGACCCTGGGGGGACATGGGGGGGACGTGGGTTTGACGTCAGGACTTCAGTAGTACGATATGCCCCGACAGGCAGCAGGACTTCAGTAGTACGATATGCCCCGACAGCAGGACTTCAGTAGTACGATATGCCCCGACAGGCAGCAGGACTTCAGTAGTACGATATGCCCCGACAGGCAGCAGGACTTCAGTAGTACGATATGCCCCGACAGGCAGCAGGACTTCAGTAGTACGATATGCCCCGACAGGCAGCAGGACTTCAGTAGTACGATATGCCCCGACAGACAGCAGGACTTCAGTAGTACGATATGCCCCGACAGACAGCAGGACTTCAGTAGTACGATATGCCCCGACAGGCAGCAGGACTTCAGTAGTACGATATGCTCCGACAGCAGGACTTCAGTAGTACGATATGCCCCGACAGGCAGCAGGACTTCAGTAGTACGATATGCCCCGACAGCAGGACTTCAGTAGTACGATATGCCCCGACAGGCAGCAGGACTTCAGTAGTACGATATGCCCCGACAGCAGGACTTCAGTAGTACGATATGCCCCGACAGCAGGACTTCAGTAGTACGATATGCCCCGACAGGCAGCAGGACTTCAGTAGTACGATATGCCCCGACAGGCAGCAGGACTTCAGTAGTACGATATGCCCCGACAGGCAGCAGGACTTCAGTAGTACGATATGCCCCGACAGGCAGCAGGACTTCAGTAGTACGATATGCCCCGACAGCAGCAGGACTTCAGTAGTACGATATGCCCCGACAGGCAGCAGGACTTCAGTAGTACGATATGCCCCGACAGCAGCAGGACTTCAGTAGTACGATATGCCCCGACAGCAGGACTTCAGTAGTACGATATGCCCCGACAGCAGCAGGACTTCAGTAGTACGATATGCCCCGACAGACAGCAGGACTTCAGTAGTACGATATGCCCCGACAGCAGGACTTCAGTAGTACGATATGCCCCGACAGACAGCAGGACTTCAGTAGTACGATATGCCCCGACAGACAGCAGGACTTCAGTAGTACGATATGCCCCGACAGCAGCAGGACTTCAGTAGTACGATATGCCCCGACAGCAGGACTTCAGTAGTACGATATGCCCCGACAGCAGGACTTCAGTAGTACGATATGCCCCGACAGCAGGACTTCAGTAGTACGATATGCCCCGACAGCAGGACTTCAGTAGTACGATATGCCCCGACAGGCAGCAGGACTTCAGTAGTACGATATGCCCCGACAGCAGGACTTCAGTAGTACGATATGCCCCGACAGCAGGACTTCAGTAGGACGATATGCCCCGACAGGCAGCAGGACTTCAGTAGTACGATATGCCCCGACAGGCAGCAGGACTTCAGTAGTACGATATGCCCCGACAGCAGGACTTCAGTAGTACGATATGCCCCGACAGGCAGCAGGACTTCAGTAGTACGATATGCCCCGACAGGCAGCAGGACTTCAGTAGTACGATATGCCCCGACAGCAGGACTTCAGTAGTACGATATGCCCCGACAGGCAGCAGGACTTCAGTAGTACGATATGCCCCGACAGCAGGACTTCAGTAGTACGATATGCCCCGACAGCAGGACTTCAGTAGTACGATATGCCCCGACAGGCAGCAGGACTTCAGTAGTACGATATGCCCCGACAGACAGCAGGACTTCAGTAGTACGATATGCCCCGACAGCAGGACTTCAGTAGTACGATATGCCCCGACAGGCAGCAGGACTTCAGTAGTACGATATGCCCCGACAGCAGGACTTCAGTAGTACGATATGCCCCGACAGGCAGCAGGACTTCAGTAGTACGATATGCCCCGACAGGCAGCAGGACTTCAGTAGTACGATATGCCCCGACAGGCAGCAGGACTTCAGTAGTACGATATGCCCCGACAGACAGCAGGACTTCAGTAGTACGATATGCCCCGACAGGCAGCAGGACTTCAGTAGTACGATATGCCCCGACAGGCAGCAGGACTTCAGTAGTACGATATGCCCCGACAGGCAGCAGGACTTCAGTAGTACGATATGCCCCGACAGACAGCAGGACTTCAGTAGTACGATATGCCCCGACAGCAGGACTTCAGTAGTACGATATGCCCCGACAGCAGGACTTCAGTAGTACGATATGCCCCGACAGCAGGACTTCAGTAGTACGATATGCCCCGACAGCAGGACTTCAGTAGTACGATATGCCCCGGCAGCAGCAACAGTTAAGCTGATCTAGAACCGCCGCCTCTGTGTGTGTGAGGTCCTTGCTGAACGGTTGTTTGATCCTCCCTCAGGTGGACGAGTCAAGACCTGGAAGAGACGGTGGTTCATCCTCACTGACAGCTGCCTCTACTACTTTGAATACACCACGGTGAGAAACCACTGTACTTTTAACAGTTCTACTGCTTTGAATACACCACGGTGAGAAACCACTGTACTTTAACAGTTCTACTACTTTGAATACACCACGGTGAGAAACCACTGTACTTTAACAGTTCTACTACTTTGAATACACCACGGTGAGAAACCACTGTACTTTAACAGTTCTACTACTTTGAATACACCACGGTGAGGACTAGCCGCTATACTTTAATAATTTAAAAAGCGCAGATTTTGTCGTGGCTGCCTGCCTGACCTCTGGGGTCACCGTGGCTGGTCTGTTAGGACTACAACATGGTGTGGAGGCCGTGTTCGTCTCGCATCGTAATGGTGGTTTGTTTTTCTCTTCAACAACAAACCATATATATATATATATATATATATATATATCTCCTGTGTTTTATATTGTCCTCTGTACCTCTCTCTCCTGTGTGTTATATTCACTGTCCTCTGTCTCTCTCTCCTGTGTTTTATATTGTCCTCTGTCTCTCTCTCTCCTGTGTGTTATTATAGGATAAAGAACCCAGAGGTATCATTCTGTCTCTCCTGTGTGTTTATTATAGGATAAAGAACCCAGAGGTATCATTCCCCTGGAGAATCTGAGTATCCGAGAAGTGGAGGACACCAAGAAACCAGTAAATAGCCACGCACGCACGCACGCACGCACGCACGCACGCACGCACGCACACTATGGAGTGAGTTTGTTGTTGGTCTATATTAAACGTTGGGCCAAGAACACACGGTGGTGTCAGTGTGATCATAATCAACACGTTGTAATATAATATAATATGTTATTAGTATTAGTTTAGTTTATTCTCCATACAAAAAAACATTCTTAGTTCATCAGTTTTGTCTACCCTTTTGTCCGTTAACTTAATAATTTAACCACTATGGTTGGGTCCCGGAACAACCGTATACTTTATCTGTTGAAAGATATCAGATCTACAAGCTCATAAAAAAAGGCAAGGCAGCGGCTTTATCTTCTCAGTTTTAATGCTAGTAAACACACAGTAGGTCTATAGGTCACTCACTGAGAGTGTTCTCACTTTTAACATCGTGTCCTGGTTTGGGACTCTCTCAGTAAGAGATAAAAACCAAGCTCACCCAGGCAGGTAGTCAACCAGGCAAGTAAGATGTTTGAAATTCTTTATTTAGGAATACCCCATTGAGAGAGGGTCCTCTACTACAATCAATTAAATTCACAAAAAAGAAATCCAAAAAAGGAGAAAACCAAAACACAAAAACAGGGTATTACAATATGCAAGCTCAATAGCAAAGAGACGGATCATTTGTTCTGTCAGATATCACGGTCACTTCCGTTGGTCAGCATTAGAATAAACACATAGTGTACATATTTTTAAGTCTCGTCTAAAAACCCACCTTTATACAGAGTATTTTTTAACTACTTAATTAGCCAATTTGTACATGCATGCTTGATATTGTTTTGTTTGCCATTATAATTTTGTTACTGTCTGTTTCTTCTTGTTTTTAATCCTGTTCTGTGCAGCATTTTGGAACTATAAGCGCTATACAAATAAAGTTCATATATCATATCATATCATATCATATCCTGTAGATCATTGGAGACAAACCATTGCAACTTCAGCACATAATTATACAACAATACGCTCCATAACCAAAAAAGCAATTCAGATTTACAATGATTCTACCCGCCCTCTTCGCTCTGAATTTGACTTGTTGCCATCGGGCAGGAGGCTTAGGGCAAAACTAGCTAAAAAGAAGGGTTACAAGACTTTGTTTGTGCCAATACTGCTGTGGACATTTTAAATAAGAACATGTTTAGATATAGTTCACCTAATCCCCACTGTTCATGATCACTGTCGCTGTGTTTATGTGAATGCATTTTATATAGTATTTTAATGCATCTGTGTGTTTTATATAATGTGTTATTGTTGTATAACTGACTGCCGGTGTGCCAAAGACACATTTACATTTTATGTAAATTTAACCCATTTTGGGGCAGGATTTTTGAGCCCTGGAACAACATATTTACAGATGGGAGGTGGCCTAATCTTGGGGGTCTTTGACATGAAAATGTTTGAGAACGACTGACATGGAAAGATGGGTTCTTTCAGAAAACTGTCAGGATTTAGAAGACATTTGCAGAATCGTCCTCAGGTCTAAATGGGTTCATTCTAATCATGGATTCCTCCTACAGAACTGCTTCGAGCTCTACCTATCAGAGCACAGGGACCAGGTGATCAAGGCGTGCAAGACGGAGGCAGACGGCCGCGTGGTGGAGGGCAACCACACCTACTACAGGATCTCTGCCCCGACCAATGAGGAGAAGGACGAGTGGATCAGCAGCATCAAGTCAGTCACCTTCTGTGTGTGTGTGTGTGTGTGTGTGTGTGTGTGTGTGTGTGTGTGTGTGTGTGTGTGAACACAGTCTCTCATGCTGACCAGCTCAGCGGCCTCGTGGTTAGAGTGTCCGCCCTATAAGTACCGCCCGCCTCCTAAGCCCTACATAATTGCGATTAACGATTTAATTGTGTTTTTTTGCATTGAACGTTGGAACATTACGACGTGTATTTCTGTTTGCCTTGTAGGCTTCGTATCACAAATAGCACAGGGCAGATATGACGCATTACTCGCATATACAAAGAAATCACTTACACATTTTATATGTTTTTCTCTTTCCAAGAATGTACACAATATCGTAGATCTGCTATTTCTGCTATTTCTTTTTTTTTTGTGAAAATGTATGGACGTGGAAACGTTTGACGAGTATGCAAAAAATAATTGCGATTATCTCAAATAATTGCCATTAGGCGATTATATAATACCTAATTTACCGTACCTTATTAGTGTAAGGTAAAACAATCAAATCTAGGTTTTTTCGAAAGGCGGGGTTGGCGAAAGGGCCTTTCTGTGTGAACTTTGCATGTTCTCCCCGTGTCCCCTAGGGTAGGTACCCTCACAAAAAACATGCAGTAATCCTGGTCACTAAACTACCTCCCCTTGGCCAGCCGGGGCGCCTGATGGAGGGGAAAGGAACTGGTTGGAATAACGTGTTCCTTCCACGCGCTACGTCCGACCAGGGAAACTCCCCCCTGTCAGGTGTAAAGGAGCAACTTGGACACTCGGGCATGAAGGAAGCATGAGTTAAAGTCCGTTGCTCTCCCCTTGTCCCTCATAAATGGGGGACAAGGGGAGACATCAGTAATGGGTGGCTGGCACCGCCGGACCCTGCACAAACACCAGACCCTGCACAAACACCAGACCCTGCACAAACAAACCAGGCAACGGCCAGGCAGGGCTGGTTCTAACGGTGTCTAACCCACCATGTCTTCCACTTCCAGGGCTGCCATAAGCAAAGACCCCTTCTACGAGATGCTAGCTGCGCGGAAGAAGAAGGTGTCCTCCCTGAAGAGGCTGTAGCAGCGGATCCGGACGAAGGGATTTTGGACCTTCTTGCATCAATGTGTGTTGGACGACGTGCACTGTTTGACCTGTTCAACTTATTGGACCTCCAGTTGCTTTTTGGAATACTGATATCTGCCCCGTGGGGCTGATGTTTGGACCCATCAAAGACTTGGCTTTACAAATGAGCCTCTTTGTGGAGAGTTTAACTCAATAAGGCCTATTTTGTTTAACATTAGAAGAGGTATTTTTTTCCCCCACTTTGATAAACTTTTTTTTTTCTTTTTTTTCTCCAAACAGAGAATCTTTTTTTTAATATGATGATTTCCGTCATGGCTCCCTTTTGTTTTGTAAAAGTTCCTTCCAAAGAAATCCCAGGACTCCTTTTCCTCTTAAGATCTCTTTTGTATCTACGGGAAATATGTCTGATCCGTCCACGTCAATGACGTTCTCTGCCTTTTTTTTGTTTGTTTGTTTGTTTGTTACAAAGCTGTGCTACGACGTAACTGTCCACAAGTTTCTGAACAATTAGGACGGAAAGTCAAAGGGAGTGCTGGGCAAAATGTACAGGAACTGTACAGGAAATGTACAGTACAGTACAGTAATGTCAAGGTTTAGATATTCAGACGTTTCTCTTCAACGACAACAAGAGAGACGAGTGCATGATGGACACAGGGACGTGCACGCACTCAGACATCAAAGGGGGCTTCAAAGGCCCCTGCCCTTTTACCCGTCTGTAAAACAACTGCCCTTTTACCCCGTCTGTAAAACAACTGCCCCTCTCCAGACCACGAATGCAGCGTTTAACTAACATGGTGAAAGAAATGCACATGCCCCTCCTCTTCTTTCTATGCCATGCCATACCGGAAGGAAGGCAGCGTTCAGTCTCCTGAACGTGAACACAGCATTTTGCGTTGAACAAATTTGTTTAGCCCATTCTGACCGGGCACCCATTTAGGTGTTAGCATCATGTTATGCTTTAGCTATTGAAAAATAGCAGATCTACAAGCTCATATCGCGCCACCGAGTGGCGCGCTACGAGCTTGTAGGTCTGCTATTTTTGAAAAATCGAAGAACGACTGACATTTTTCTAGAATCTGATCTCAGGTCAGAATGGATTAATCAGACCAGTGTGTGTCCAGTGGAAACCTCGTATGAATCTGATCTCAGGTCAGAATGGGTTAGAGATCCATGTCGTTACACACCCGCATCTCCACGAGCTAAAAGAGTGCTGTGTTGCGCCCCGAAAATAGCTATCATTATTATACAATCTACAAGCTCACAATTATATATATTGTGAGCTTGTAGATCTGCTATTTTTGCAATTTTTGTCCCAAAAATACGGGATTTCAGCCCCTGTGCTTTGGTAAAAACCTCCCAGAGCTGCAGAATGACGGCGAACGCACTGGAAACAGTCAAATGTATACAGCAGTCATGTTGTAATATTGTATACAGCAGTCATGTTGTGATATATACAGCAGTCATGTTGTAATATATACAGCAGTCATGTTGTAACCAACCAAAATATCAATATGCTTTATCACAGAACTACAGCCAGATAGTGTACAAGCCTGCTCCGTTTGTTTTTTTTTGCATAATTTGAGGGTTTCCTCTCATTTTCTTGGATCTATCAAAGCACTGTTTTTGTAGGCATCGCATAGTTAAATGAGATTTATTTATCTTGATTTATCGTAATAATTTATTTTCTGTTTTTGTCTCAACAAAAAAAAAGTGTTGAAATAAATGTTACAGACTGGTATGTCTTTGTTCAATTCACCTTTGTTGTTCAAAGCTATTAAGGTCTGAGAGTTCAAAGTGGAAAAAAGGTGTTTTTGGTCATACACACAGTACACGTTTGTGAAGTATTATATTTAATTTAGAAGGGGTTTACAAGCCTGAAGCATACATGCTTTAGTTGACGATAAATGTCATCATTTTGAGACCAAAGGAGCACATGGGGAAATTAATTGGATTACATTGAGGGGCAAAATACCAGTGGTGGAAAAAGTAATCAATTGTTTTACTTAAGTTACACAGCAAGTAAAAGTATGCCATTGAAAATGTACTTGAATAAAAGTACAAAAGTGTCGGCATCAAAATGTACTTAAAGTACACTAAAAGTACTCGTATTGCAGAAAAGTCCGACTGGTTGAAGATGGATGGATCTATTTTTTACAGTCTATGGCAGTGATACTCAACCTCAGGCCCGCGGGCCACATCAGGCCCGCGGGACCATTATGACTGGCCCACCAATGAAAATCTAAAAAAAAGAAAAAAAAAAAAAAGCTGGAAAATGAAATAAAAATAAATAAATCTGAATGAAGTTATCTTTAATTACATTATTATAAGTAATACTATTAGAGTTGTACTATTACTCGAACGAAGGGGGGGAGATGTAATGCGAATGAAAGACATACTGTGTATCCCTATTCCCTGACATAATTTTATAGCTAAACGGACAGAATTCTATTTTTTTGAATGATGAAACCCAGCTGCCATTAATAGTTGGAAATGGAAATTGCGGAAATTGCGGAAATGGAAATTGCGGAAATTGTAATTGCGGAAATTGCGGAAATGGAAATTGCGGAAATGGTAATTGTGGAAATTGCGGAAATGGTGGAAATGGAAATTGCGGAAATGGAAATTGCGGAAATGGTAATTGCGGAAATTGCGGAAATTGCTCTTCACTTATAGCCATCTATTTTCAGGTAGATTGTTTTATTTTACTCAGTCAGCCATATCACTACTCATTTTTTTTTCATGAAAAAGGTCATAGCTGGGTAATCTATTTTCAGGCAAATTGTGTTTATTGTATTTTATTTTACTCAGCCATAACAATTTATTTTCTGTTAACCAACTTGCTGGCTGGCAGGCAGGCAGACAGCTACTCATAGACAGGCAGACAGACAGCTACTCATGGAGAATTGGACAGGCAGGCAGTCAGACAGCTACTCATAGACAGGCAGACAGACAGCTACTCATGGAGAATTGGACAGGCAGGCAGACAGCTACTCATGGACAATTGGACAGGCAGGAAGGCAGACAGCTACTCATGGACAATTGGACAGGCAGGAAGGCAGACAGCTACTCATAGACAGACAGCTACTCATAGTGTCATGAACTGGCTCACATCATGACAAAAAGGGAGACGACACACAGGATTAAACTTAACATTATTTTATTTATAACTAAAATAAGGGTTGAACGGTGCAAAATGTATGAGGTGTGAGTGGTCAGTGACATCAGTAGTGTAAAGTGTGTATGGCTGTGTGAATATGGACTGTATGTGCAAGTGCAGAAAGCAACTGAACTGAAACTACTTCAAACCAACATAACTAAACAAGCAGTGTGACCTGTGCAGGGGAGAGAGAGAGAATGGCCTCAGCCAGCCTGCTGTTATACCCAAGGGGATAATTGGGACCAGGTGTGTCAATCCCCAAGACACACCTCAGCAGGCTGGCACTCTCCTCCTACACAGGGACAGAGAAGAACAATTTGTAACCAACCAAACCAACCCCACAGGATGGGTCATCACAATAGACAATTGGGCAGGCAGGCAGACAGCTACTCATAGACAGACAGACAGCTACTCATGGACAATTGGACAGGCAGGAAGGCAGACAGCTACTCATAGACAGGCAGACAGACAGCTACTCATGGACAATTAGGCAGGCAGGCAGACAGCTACTCATAGACAGGCAGACAGACAGCTACTCATGGACAATTAGGCAGGCAGGCAGACAGCTACTCAGACAGGCAGACAGACAGCTACTCATGGACAATTGGACAGACAGGCAGGCAGACAGACAGACAGCTACTCATAGACAGGCAGGCAGACAGCTACTCATAGACAGGCAGACAGTAAGACAGCTACTCATTGACAGACAGACAGACAAATAACTACTCATGGACAGACAGACAGGCAGGCAGGCAGGCAAAGAGCTACTCATGTTATGTTATTATAACAGCTACTCATGTTATGTGCAATACTTTGTGCAGTTATGGAAACAGCTCTTTGTGTTTATGCAAGAAAATGTAACACATTTATTTATTTACATATTGTGTGCATGCACATTGTACTTTGATACATTTTGCGCAAATAAAGCAATTGAAAGAGAGAAGTTATCAAGTATCATTAATGTCGTAATTTTATCTACTGGCCCCTGGCCCCTTGCCATTTTTGTAATGTGGCCCACAGGTAAATCTATTTGAGTAGGCCTATCCCTGGTCTACTCTATGGGATGGATGGACCACTCTCATTTGGCTTGTTTTCATGTTCTCATGTCAAGATACGATTGGTTGTTCTGAATGTGCATAGTAAGCAGGACTTTATTACCCCCTTCTATCTCTCCGCCCATAAGCTCAACTTTTCCCAGGAAATCGAAACCATTGTTGCATTGTATCTGGGCTGGCTATACGGTATACCTACGGTATATCAAGGACGGACCTTGGAGAGACATATCATTTAATGGCAGGTGAGGAATCATGTTTGATATACATTGTAGAATTGACTATTTGGAATTAATCAATGATGTCTAGTAGGCTAAAACAGACCTGAGTTAACTTGCACTGTAGCCGCCCTAGTCTATATTGATGAGTTCATTTTCCATGTAGGCCTAAGTTGACCAACTATCTCGATCGTCACGTTGTGAGCTTGTAGATCGTCTATTTGTGGTGAATGTACCTCTCCAGAATAGATGTTGGGTTTCAAGTGGTTTATTAAGATATTTGTCTGTCCTATAATGGAAATGGAGGGGTGCCGCGGTGCCAGCCGGGCTCCGCAAAGATATGATATAGGCTTGCCTATGCGTTTGCAATTGTTGTTCATATTTCATTTGGATTGGAACCTTTTGCTTTTGTATTGCGTCGTTGAAACGCGTGAGCGTAGAGTGAGGTTCCAAACGGAGTAGACTCGCAGCCAGCAATGCCATTTAATTATTTCCTACTATTATGGCATTGCAAGTATGGGGTGTTTGTTGCTATCATGTCACTGCGTCTGCGTCTGTGCATGGCCACTGCATGCTATAGCCATGGTTCACAAAACTTCAAACAACTTCACATGACGTGACATGACATGACAGACTTGACAGTCACGTTTCAGGGCTACGTCGTTTCTGTGCGTTTGTGGAGACAATCCAGTGATTTTCCGCCATCGTGTGGTTGTTTTGCGCTATTGTATTTAATTCCCACTTATTGTTCTATGCAGTTTAATTTTTATTTTAGACAGTAAAACTGAACGTTAGTCTAGTGCCAAGAAGCTCTGAAGCTGCCACTATAGTTCAGTCCTTCATTGCCATGCACAGCTCTCCTATGTTGTGTGTCTTGGAGTAAAAGCTACTGTCTGTACTGTATGTAACTCAACTATTATTGTTGGATGAAGTGTGTAAGAAAATGTTTGTAGGCTACTGTGACGTGTAGTCAATGTTGTTGTCTTTGTAACTTTTTAGAAGTGTCTGTTGGTCTACTCATTTCCATGTGCCATGTGAGATACAGAGTAGGCCTACAGCCACATACATTGTGTTCATGTTTTCAGTCATTTTAATTTAGTTGTTTAACAGGCTTATTTGGCCAAAACCCATTTCTTTATGTTTTTCAGTCCTACAATGTCAACCCAAAGTACAGTAGGCATATAGATCGTTGTTTCACTCTCAAGTCTCAACTGACTAAAGGTTTGAATGAATGGTTTTGACGTTGCATGACCTGTCGTTGCATGACTTGAAAACAGGACAGATGCACCAACAGTGAGGCTTTGAAGACCACGTGGAAGTTGGAACAACACATGTATGCCGTCTGATTTAGGTAATCACCTGGTTTATAATTGTTCATTATATCATTCATTATATGTTAGGACTTTGAAGACATTTAATGCCTAAAAAAACAAACATTGGCCAAATTGTCAGAAATAAGCCAAGGTTGTATAAGCTCACAATAACTGACGTCACTGGCTAATGGGAGACTAAAATGAATGCCATGTTGTTTATTCTGGGTGTTTTTAGCAAGCTAAAGCATTCTAAATGGAGGAAACGGAAGCGGAGACAGAGCGACAGCGGATGGAGGCAGCTATGCAGAGCCTCACTTTGCACAGCGGGATTCAGACCAGCAGCACGCCAGCAGGTTAAACCTTACGATAGAAATATCAAGCACACGATTAAGAGTGTGTGTGTGTGTGTGTGTACTCCACATCTCTCCCCGTTACCTGTCAACCTACTATCCTATCAATAAAGGCATAAAAAAGACCAAAATAAATTGTAAAAAAGAAAAGAAAAACAATGCATGAAAACTGATACTGGTTTAGTCACATTATGTGATCTTTATGGATATTTTGTATTTTCTTTTTCCAACCAGGGACGAACGACGACCCGGCAGAACTGAGAATTGTTCTGCTGGAGGGAAGACGTAGCGTCAAGCAACGCAGTGGGAAGAGTTCTGTAGGAAACGTCATCCTGGGAAGAGATGCTTTCGACACGTACTCCTACACAACGTCTAAGAGTGTCGTGAGACAAGCGCTAGTGTCAGGGAGACAGGTCACTGTAGTCGACACTCCAGGATGGAAGTCTACATTCCCCCTAGATCGGACCACAAAACGGACCCAGTTAGAAATCCAACAGAGTGTCTCTCTGTGTGCGCCAGGACCCCATGCCTTTGTCCTGGTGATCAGATCGGACGTCGCCCCATATGAAGGAGCAGGGATGTCCGCAGAGGAGCACATGAGAGTTCTCCTCGGTGATCGAGTGTGGACGCACGCCATCGTGGTGTTCACCGTAGCCGATAGAAATAAGCTGGCAATAATGGCGCCTGATCTCATTAGATCCGACTATCAATTAAGATATCTTACTGAGAAATGTGAAGGTCGCTTCCATGTTCTTAATATTGCTGACATGGGCGATAGAAGTCAGGTCACAGAGTTGCTAGAGAAGATAGATCAGATGGTGACTAGTAATGGTCACTATGAGACAGAAGAACACGTCTCAGAGGAACTGAGGGAGAAGGAGAGAGCCATCACAAGAAAGGCAGAACAGAGGGCAGACACTCAGAAACAACCAACTGGACGTCCAAAACATATGGGTATGCTTCGTTTTACTTTGTTAGTGTGTCATTTTGCTAATCTAAATTGCATATTGCTCTGATGTGAGGAAATCATACTGCCATAATAATAATAATATTTTTGAGTGGATTTGACTCAAATTTAATAAAAAAACCTGTGAGTTTTATTTTCAAAGTTGAAAGTAAACAAAGTTTTCTTTGACAGGAGGACCGACTGACCTCAGGATGCTGGTGCTGGGAAGGGATTGGTCTGGGAAGAGTTCAGCAGGAAACCTGATTCTGGGAGGAAGTCCTTTTAAGGTCAGCCAGGGAGGTCAGAGGTCAGCGCAGTGTGCTGTGAGACGTGGTGGAGCAGCAGGGAGACGTCTGACCGTGGTGGAGGCACCGGGCTGGCTCTACAACAGTCCAGTGCAGGGCACCTCAGAGATGGACAAACTGGAGATCCAGAACAGTGCGAGTCTCTGTCCTCCTGGACCACATGCTGTTCTTCTGGCGGTCCCTCTCAATACTGCGTTCACCAAAGCACAGCGCGTAGCAGTAGAGGAACACATGGCACTTCTGTCACAGAGAGTCTGGCGTTACACTCTAGTGCTGTTCACCAAGGGAGACTTTCTGGGAGACGCAAGCATTGAGCAGCACGTTGAGACGGAAGGGGAAGACCTCCGTTGGCTCGTTGACAAATGTGGCAACAGGTACCATGTCTTCAACGCTAAGAACACAGATGGCACTCAGGTGACAGAGCTGCTGGAGAAGCTAGGGGAGATGGTGGCAGAAAACAGAGGTGAACACTATGTAGTTCACGTTTCAGAGAAGGTGTCGGAGAGGGAGAGGAACATGGAGGAACATGTCCAGACATTGATGACCAGAACCCACAGACAAAGAACCGCTCTGAAAGCTCTGTTTGAAGGTAATGTTTATATCGATCTGCTGTCTGTCGGTCTGTTATGAAACTGGCTGATACAGTACATTGTTAAAGGAGAACTTCACGTGCGCTAGTGCCTAATGTAGAGTGTACTGTGTTTGTCAGGAGAACACCAGAGTCTACCAGATGTGAGGGTGATGTTGGCTGGTGGAGAGGGACTTCAGAGGACCAAAGCTGGAAATTACATACTGCAGGAGTATGTGTTTCCGGAGACTCCATTCAAGGTGAGTAATGTACGGTACTGTATGAATGTGATGTTATGATGAATGACCTTAACGTAAACCATAAAGATATCAAAGAAATATTTCATTTCCGGGTGCAGTACTTTGTTTAGACAGTTTTTGGTTTAGACTAGTCATTGGTTAGACCAGTCATTAGTCCTACAACTACAACGTACTACGTAGTTGTGTATGCATTTATTTATTCAATCATTTATTTCATAGTGTTCCTGTGACACTGTTAGTTAGAGTCAAGGAGAATAGTCAAGGTTAAAGGGGAACTGAATAGAATGAAGATTTTGAATGATTATTATGACTAACGTACAGTAAACCTTACATTCCAGGAGTTTAAAGCCCAGACTAAACTGACAGAATGTGTCAGACAACAGAGACGAGTTGCTGACAGAAATGTGAGTGTGGTGAACTGTCCAGACTGGTCGACTACACCTCCATCACAGGAGACCAAAGACGTCCTTCTGCACGGTGTGACTCTGTGTTCTCCTGGACCCCACGCTGTCCTGTTGCCCGTTCCTGTCAGGTCCAGTTTCTCTGAAGCTGACCGGAGATCAGTGGAGGAGCACATGGAGCTGCTGGGGGCCAGAGTCTGGAGACACGCTCTGGTTCTGTTCACCTTTAAATTCTGGCTGGGAGGGAGACGCGTCGAGGAGTACATCGAGTCCGAAGGAGAACCTCTGAGGTGGCTCCTGGAGAAATGTGGCTACAGGTACCACGTTGTAGACTTCACCAAGTTCAACGTGTCGGAGATAACGGAGCTGATGGAGAAAATAGAAGACGCGGTGACGAGGAACGGAGGATACTACGCACCTTCTCTAGAGGTGACACCGTTCAAGAGTCTGACCGAGAAGTTGACCCAAGGAGAGCGGAACGGCCTGGAGGAAGAATGGAAGAAGAGAGAGGAGGAGCTGATAGAGAGGATGTTGAAGTTTGTGGTGAAGGAGCCGACGGTGCCAGCTGTCGGGAGGAGAAGGGCCAGCCTACTGCACGATCCCCCAAGTAGTGAGTATCCAAAATATTATTATTATTATTATATACTGCCAGCTGTCCGGAGGAGTAGTGAATATCCATAATTATAATATTATTGATCTGCAACAACCGTGGTTCGGGTCACGATGGAGACAAGTCTCCACGACCTTTTCGTGTTATCCTTTTAGTGCTTTACTGTACTTCTGTACTGTTTACATTTTTATGTATTCAATCAACCAACAGACCAATCTATCTATAGTACAATTCTATCAATCTATCGACCTGGAAATATATTTGGCACATATCTGACAATATTTTGCGCCAGGGACTCCCATATGAAAATATAATGTTAGAAATCTTCAAAATTATTTAAAAAAAAAAACTAAATCATTTACAATATTGTTTTAATACAACTGCAGATCTACAAGCTCAAAACTGGTCGCATTATATGAACTGTTGTGAGCTTGTAGATTGTCTATTTTGTCTGTTTGTACTATTTGGACTATTGACATAAGAGCTGCCATCTTATAATGAGTGAGGAGTCGGAGCAATTTCACGAAGATAGGTTGAAAATGGGTGAAGCGGCCCTTTACGATTCCGCGCTGTCAGTAATCTAATATATAATATAATATAGCATGTGAACTGAGGAAAGAAGATAACATTTATATACCGGTAAAATCACTTCTTCTTGCTTTATCATCATTGTAAAGGTCTTGTTTGTCTGTGTTCTTCTGTGCAGTGAGTGGGGGAACGCCATCTGAAACGGGAAGTTCGTACCACGCTTCACCTAACAACAAGGTTCCTGATTGGCTAAAGAGACACCATGGACCAACGGCGTCCTCTTCGGGAGTTGAAACCATGAGTGAAGCTCCCAGTGGACCTTCCAGCCTGGCAGACTCTGATGTGAGTGAGAGATTAACCCATTCAAAACGGGAACCCCTTTTGGTGTTTTAAGTGTTATTTTATAGGCTACTTTAGCTATTGAAAAATAGCAGATCTACAAGCTCGTAGTGCGGCACCGAGTGCCACGCTACGAGGTTGTAGATCTGCTATTTTTGAAAAAATCATGAAAATGTGGCGCAAATCTTTGAATAATTATATATTCTTTCAGAGCGAACGTTTTTAACTCAAATCTATGCTTGTATAGGACTTCTGAACAAGCCCCATCTCAGTTCTGTTCATAAAATGTACTGAAATGTGATGCCTCTTGGAACTATGACTGGTAGCCTTTTCTTTATTTTTACCTCTCTGCAAGAAAAGGACCTGTGTAGTATTGTCAATGTACAGTATAGTGTTGTCAATGTATAGTGATCTAGCTATGTATTGTATATGTGTTGTGATTTATTTTGTTGAATTTGAATGAATTTGCGTATCTCATAACGTATCTCATAACGTATCTGTCTAGAACAGCAGGCCTGATATCTGTTCCTTTTCCAGACACAAGAGCAACAGTGGAGCAACAGAGTGCGGTCGCCTGCTTTCGATCGCCTGCTTTCGATGTGGACGACCGGGACATACTGAACGTAACTGCCGCGCCCGAGCAAACCCCTATGTAGGTACACGTACACGCCCCGCCCAGCAGCCTCCGTCCTCCAACTTCGACTTCTACCCTCCCCGGTATTAAACGACCATACCAAAGTAAACTGCATATAGTGACACAGTGAGCCTTTCTAGCCCTTCCACTGACCACCTAGTACTGAAGCTGAAGGGCTACACTTGAACTGGGACCTGAATGGCGTCCGGTCGGTGCCAAGCCCTCGTTAACCCATTCTGACCTGAGATCAGATTCATACGAGGTTTCCACTGGACACACACTGGTCTGATTAACCCTTTCTGACCTGAGATCAGATTAAAAAAATGTCAGTCGTTCTTCGATTTTTCAAAAATAGCAGACCTACAAGCTCGTAGCGCGCCACTCGGTGGCGCGCTATGAGCTTGTAGATCTGCTATTTTTCAATAGCTAAAGCACAACATGATGCTAACACTAAAATTCAGAATGGGTTAACCTTGTTTCCAGACTTTTTCTTCTCATCTGACAAGGAGGAAACCCTGGTAAAGAACTACAGCTGAAATTGTTGAAAACTTTGTTGTATGTATTTCCCCGGGAGGCTGTCTTTTTTTTTCGTGACACGGTGCTCATCATGTCTATGGAATATAAACGGATCTGCACAGCCTCAAAGTACGTTTTCGTGGACGGTATTTACTATTTACTGCATTTCTGCTCAGAGTCAGACCCTTTGAGCAGTAGTTCTTGTCCGACGTAAGACTCTCTCACAGTTCCAACCCATGCCCAAGAATCACAAAGGCTTGGATGTGTTAATAATAATAATAATAATAATTATGAATTGCATTTTTATAGCGCTTTTCCAAGTGCTCAAAGGTCGCCGTACAGGTTAAAAACGGTACAAGAACACAGTTAAAAGCAGAACAAAACTAGGGCACAGCTTGCAGCAGAAGACACAGAGGTCACACAGAGTCATAAGCCTGCCTAAACAGGTGGGTTTTGAGGTGAGATTGAAATATGGTGATAGAGTCCATGTTTCTGATGTCAGGGGGGGATAGTCCTCCCCGCTCCCCATCACAATGACCTTCACACTGGGACCCCGAACCTCCAAGGCCACCGGCGTGTCTCCAGGGCCGGATGACCCCAGTAGGGTGTCCTTATAGGGACGATGCACTGGGTGAGCAACTTTCATTGAAACAAGTGGGCAGGGATTTTCTGTCCTTCCTCCAGAGATATATTAAGCTTTATGGTTTTATATGTTGCCATATTGCATTGCTATTTGAATTAGGCAGTGATGTATGAGTTTACCGTTGTTTCATGTTCCATTTTGTTGGTTTAATACTAATCCATTCTTGGCGGGAACTAAGCATTATGTTATACTTTAGCTATTGAGAAATAGCTCATAGCGTGCCACCAAGTGGCGCGCTACGAGCTTGTAGGTCTATTTTTGAAAAATCGTGAAAATGCGGCACAAATCTTTGAATATATTATATTCTTTCAGAAGACTCTATTTTTATTTCGACGTCAGGCCTAAATGGGTTAATAAAGTATCTTCTCCCTTTTTAACTTTAAAAAATAATAATTTCTTTGTTTGAACTTCTCACTCGTCCCCTAGCTTGTTGTTAACTTGTTCTATTCGTTTTCTTTTCGTGAAGCTGTGTTTTTGTGCAGCTCTGATCCTCAACCCGTCCTGGACCAGTTGAGGCTTCCTCATTTCTTGTTGTGTGCAAATATACATTATAAGGATAACCAAATAACAAATACATGTGCTTCAATTAATGCACCTTGCTCCATTTAATGTCACTGTGTATTCTGTCATAAATAGTTATCTCCCTGCAAAGTACTGCGATTGTTATAAACATACCAGTAACACATCAGCTATCATATGAATGTTTTATCTACATATAAAAATCACATGATTAACGTTACAATACAAAATCAGAACTGAAAGTATCCAACCAGAACTGGATCTCTGCACAGGCCCAGGGGATAATATAGTATGATATATTAATATTGTTGAGCTGCAGTTATAATCATTATCATTATGCTATATTATATTAGTTGACTATGGATACAAACCACAGAGCTGAAGCTTTGTATTTATTCTTCTTCAAATATGTCTGGTTAAGAAAAATAGATTACAAACTAGTTTAAGGTTGAAGTCTGCTGGTCAATATGTTGAGCTAAATGTTGAGCCTTCTTTTTCCACTGTGTCAACTTTTTTTTATTTGAACAGACCATAATTATGAGAGGTTGAAAATGGAACCTGTGGAGATTTACCTCTGCTGAAGCATAAACCTAATATACGTTTGTGTGTGATTCTGATTTCATTTGAAGTGTGGATTTTATATTGTCCCTGTCTATTCCCATTCCCAATGAAAACGATTATCGAACTTTTTACTGTGTAATGTTTGTCAAAAAGGTCCACGATAACACTGATTTACGAGCAAACAGTGGCTACTGGATTAGAAGATTACTTTGTCTCAAAGTTTGTGAATTTAAAATCAATTTGCTTTTTCATACTTAGCAGATGACTTTGCAAAGTTTCCAGTAGTCCTGTAGTCATGTTCTTCTATATGTTATATCAACAATCTATATGCTGAGTAATAAGACTTGGGCTTGTGTGATATTGCACTTTGAGCAATATCAGGCAGGCAATATCTTGTCACCTAAGTACAGTTAACTGAACAGTGTCTACAGTTCTCAATAGAAAGAGGGAAACCAGTCAAACCGCCACCGTTATGATAGTTATATTATATCAGGATACTTTACCATACAGATGTATATAATTTCTATTTCTAAGCTTTAAAGAATTGGAGTTCTCCTAAACCTTTTGATGTGTTGTTTTGCATGCTAAATTAAACAGGCTTACAAGTTAAGATGGGACATAAATGACCCCAAAGCACATAATAAATAGAACTTTAATATGAGAATCAGAGAACATTGCTGTGTTCATAGACTGAGACCATTTCAGCACACACGGTACCTCCACAGGGTTTAGTGTGTAAACAATGGAACTGGGACCATTCCCATTTCAGCACAGCAGCTATAACTATTAATTATGATCACCACTATAAGCCACTGAGATAATATTAGAAGTTGACACACTGTTTTGTTATTTATTAGATATTTTATTGAAGTTGTTCGTTAAAGACTTATAAGAACAGATAACAACAAAGAAACAACAAAGGACAATACCATCGGAATAATTCATGATGAAAATCAAAACAAGAAAATACAGGATATTATTGTTAAAAAAAGTCCACTTTGGTCCATTTGTACACTCTTTACATGAAGGACTTTACTGTGTAGATATAAGAGTCTCCTGTTGGTCCCTGATGTCGATGCCCACTGGCCTCATGTTCCTCTACTTGAGACGCCAGTGCCTGCAAAGCTATTCCTGCTCCTGCGTTTGAACAGTGTTTTGGGGAGGTGGAGAGAACGACTCGTCGTCAGGTGAGTCGTCCTCTCCTGCATCAGCGCCCTGGTGTTCTTAATCCACTCCTCTTTTGCTCCCACGTTGGATGCCCTGAGTACGGTCAGGTTGTTGGAGGTGAGTTTCCTTCCTACCGCCAACAGAGCAAACTTACAAGGGTCCCCCTCGACGTGTTCAATCACCCCCAACAACTCGGACGTCTGTATTGTGTTCTTGAAGCGGTACCTTGTCCCGCCGGCGGAGTCCCTGACCTCCTTGCTGAAGACCAGTGACTTCTCCAGCAGGAACAGGTGGCGCTGGTGAACCTTCTGAATGAAGGAGCTGGGGTTCTGCACCTGGAAGCTGTCGTGGAGGATCAGGTTCCCCTCCAGGACCTCCAGGTTCTCGTGGAAACCCTCCAGCGAGGCGAGGTGCATGGCGTCGTTAACCCTCTGGAGAACACCCAGGATCACCTGCAGGCCCTCCGCAACCTCCTCCTTCTGGCCCTCCTCGCAGCACGAGGACAAGTCCTTGAGCAGGAGCTGGTACTTCGTGATCCTCTGCACGGGTTTCATGAGGTGGGACTTGATGGAGTTCGCCCGATCGAGGCCGCGCCTCCGCTGGATGCCGTCGAAGAAGGTTCCGGCGTGTTCCGCCACGAGCCGATTGGAGCCGGGCGCGTTCTTGCAGTAAGTCACGTACGCCTGGAACTTCTCGGCCCACGCGACGAAGCAGTGGCCCACGTCCTCCGGCAGCTCGCAGTCCACCAGGTCCTTCAGGAAATGATCGCTGTGGAACTCGTAGAGCTCCCGCATGTTCCCGAAGATGGCCTGCTCCTTGTGGAGGATGCCCGTGGGTATCCCCTCCTCCTCCTCCTGCACTCCGCTAGCCATCTCCCACAGGTACGTCTCCAGACACTCGCGCAGATCCCTGACGTAGGCCTTCTCCGTCTGCAACAGCTCGTCCATGATGTAGCCTCGTTTCTGGGCCGACCTGCTCCTCTTCTCCCTGCTGCTGACCTCATGGTTGTTGTGTTCAGGCAGCTTATTGACGTCCTCAGCTGGTATGATGATGGCTTTATTGTGGTGGTGTGGCTGCAGCAGCATCACTCGCTCTCTGGCGAGGGCGCTGCGCTCCAGTGTGGACCGAACAAATGCCAGCAACAGCCGGGCCTGGGTGGTGTTGTTGGTCATCTGATTGCTGTGCAGGCACTGCTGCAGCAACTCCTTCCAGGCATCTTCTCTCTGCTCGGCCGTTCTCAGCCTCCGGGCCAACCTCCTCCATGGCATGATGACACCATCACTGCACTCCATCACACCTGACCTCCGCTGGACACTCATCTGCATCATCTCCATCATTCACAATGAGTATGTGACTTGTGACCTGTCGCCTTTTAAAGACCATGCAGACCTGTCAACAAATCCATTCAACAAACGGGGTGAAAACCATGGCAACAGCGTCACAGCGTGGTCGGTCGATGCCACGTCACGGTCAAGTGGAGACACGCCCACCCAGCGTGCTACAACAGACAACGTCAGCGTTTTCAGATCAACAGGTATCAACATATTTTTAATTGTAGCTTATTTTACTGATGGAAATTGATTTAACATGTTTTTTCTGGGATTGTTTATTGTATTAACTCAACCTAAATCCGGGAGAACTTTATTCATCATACCTAAACAGGTACCAGTTGTTTTTTTTGCATTCGTTGTGTCAACAACGAAGCTTGGCAGTTCGGCCTATGGGATCTGTTGTCGCTGTGTACGCTCAAAGGCTCTGTTGTCATGGTTACGGACCGTGTACCCGCAGGCGATGGGATTGGGCCCTGTAGCCGCTGTGAAAACTGCGGTTGCCATGTCCGCTTTATTATAAGCAATGTTGGGATTAGTCTTCTGTAAAGTTTCTTGCTAAGAAGTATAGTTGCTGGTTTTGCTTATTTGGTCTTCATAATGTTGGTTTAAACAGTGTTCAAGCCAAGGACCGCCAAATTAACATGTATTTGCCTGCGGACCCCCACCTGAAAACATTTTAGGGACCGGAAAATAGTTTATATATATTTTATTTTGGGGCTTGTTTTCATATACCATGATTGCTTGTTTCTCTCTGAAAACCTGCCAACACGTACTGTTGATAGTAAGCAGTCGAATCGATTCAAATTAACTCGAAGAAGTGAACCCACGTTTTATTTATTATTACGTAGCACAACAAGCTTAATAGCTGTCTGAAAATTAAACAACATAAACTTCTCTCATCAGCATCAGGCATTTATGGCCATGCCACGGTAGGTATAGCTAGCATTCAAATCACCTAAGACCTCACCTCACACTTGTAACAATTAGCTAGTAGTGGACCAGGGCTAACAATTAGCCTACCCATCAACCATGAATGAACATTTATGTCAGAATCGATAAATACATGTTATACATCTACTAGAGTCTAAATCTTAGGCTAGAATTGGAAAGGACCACAAGTACCCAGAATTCATTAAAGTTTGGTTGTTTTTTTCCTGTTCAGCTCCCCTCACAGAAATTGAGGAAGTAACCACAACACTCCAGTGCACTCCACTGCTCAAGTCTCATGAAATGCACCAGGACAATAACAAAAACTCTAGGTAAGTTAAAGAGTAATATCTTACATTTAAATGTGTATCTCTGTTGAGTTGTTTTATAACTTTATTGTATTTCTTTGTATTTTATTTTGTATTTTATTTGAAACACTATTCTTCACTGTATATAATGGTCAGATACTTGCATTTCAAGTTTCACAGTAACATTTTACCAAGCTCAAGTGAAGTTACAAGGTTTTTGACCAGCGAATGCCGATATAGGCCTACAACACAACAACAGGTGTTGCCCACGGGTCCTTGAGGCAGTTCCAGGGGGTCCCCAGCTAAATGATAGTTAGGAACCATATGGACCCTTATGGGACTGTACCTCTGAGAGTGCATTTGTACGGCTAGAGCCATAAAGAATCTTCTCCCTGGCATATGTTTTCTAATGGGGGGTCTGCAGGCTAATTAGTTTTAATTTGGGGGTCCTTGACATGAAAATGTTTGGGAACCACTGGTGTTGTGGCCATTTTGTTGGTTCCAAACATTTCTACCATAGCCAACAAACCCACTGATGCACTCAGGGATTAAGGATGTACGCAGACATAAGACACAGATTGTCCAACAGGTTCAATGTCTTTTTGGTTTGCATTTACTTTCCAAAGTGCAGTGAATGATACATTACAAACAGGCACATCTTCTCTTCCTTGTTATGGCATGATCTCTGTTCTGTCTGTCAGGTAAAAACCATTTGTCCACCAGGTGCATGCCGCTCCCCAATCACCCAGGCCTACGTATACCCTCTGTCAAGCAATTAGGCCTGGGGAGGCGTGCCCCTGTTGTCCAAACAATAATTCAATTATAACCCATCAAACTAAAGCCCAATAATGCCAAATAGCTACAACAATTGTGATTAATAATAATAAGTAGACATACATAAACAGTGAGGATGGCTTCTACAACTGGTGTAGAACAGGCTGTGGTTCAACAAACATTGTGTGCCTCAGGTCAGGTCACCCCTGTAAAATAACCTTTTCATCCACTGCACCACCTGAATTACACTTTATAGCACCTTTTGTCATATTAACAGTATGTAAATATGTATATGTTCCTCCAAAGATGCAGTATGTAAGGAGGAAAGCTGGAGAGAATATTTTGTTTCCCTTAGGACAGACTGAAAATAACTTTTATACTTGGCATTTAACCAGTCCAACCCCAGCATTAATTCCTATGCCGTGTGGAACATTCCGAGCTGCCAAGCTCACAACGCGTGTGAGCTTGTAGATCTGCCATTTGTGATGAGACTTGGTGTAGTCTAGTCTACTGTAGGCCAGGGGTTCTCAATGCTTTTGACTGGGGACGGTGACCCCTATCCTATATAAATGTGTCAAACATTGGCCGAATTATCAAATATTACATAAGAAAGAGGCAACAATTGTGAAAATAACGGATATTATCGGCTGTAACGGAGGCAAACAACTAAATGTATGCCTCAATTCCTGTATACCAAATTGTTTGTCAATTAATCCTAACCATTAAAGTAAACCTTGACTCTGGCGCCACCCTCAGGCCCTCAAGTGTCAACGTCCCCACACAAGAAGATAGCTCACAGTTTATACATCAATGTAGTCACAAAATGTTCTGAGTAAAGCGGATGAACAGTGTTTGTGCCACGTTTGGCCCCTTGACTGAGCCCCTGGGGTTTCTATTCTCATAATCTCTCTACAACAGTGGTTTTCAACCCTTTTCATATCAAGGCTCATTATTTATTCTGCATTTGAGCCACGGACCGCCATTTGAAGAGATTTAGCCTTGCAGTTTTCTGAAAGATGTTTCTGTATCAGTGGTGCTCAATATTTCATGTCAAGAACCCCAAAAATTATATGTAATTGACCACCGACCCCCATCTGAAAATATGTTGTTCCAGGAACCCCTCAGAAGCAAAGATTTGAGTTAAAAACGTTGGCTCTGAAAGAATATATATAATTATTCAAAGATTTGTGCCACATTTTCACGATTTCACGATCAAAGATAGCAGACCTACAAGCTCGTTGCGCACCACTTGGTGGCACGCTATGAGCTTGTAGATCTGCTATTTTACTTCAGTCAAGACATAAACACTTTGGTGACTGCTGTGTGTGGCAGGACATGAAGAGTCAGATGATGAAGGGACGTTTCCGGTTGCGGTTGACATGAACACCTCCTGTCTCCTTCTAGAGCAGAACTACAGAACTACATGAACACCTCCTGTCTCCTGATGGAGCAGAACTACAGAACTACATGAACACCTCCTGTCTCCTTCTAGAACTACAGTCTGATGAGCGAGTCCAGTGGAGAACTTCATCCTCAGGTGTGTAGAAGGATGTTGTTGAGAACCGTGTTGATTTCGTCGACTACAACTAAGACGAAAAATGTTCGTCGTCTACCTTTTTTTCACTGAGGAAAACTAAATGGAAACTAAATGAAAACTAAGCTATGGTGACAAAAACTAAGACTAAATATACAGACGATTTCGTCAACAAATAAAAACTAAAGACTAAAATGTTAGGAAGGGACTAGTGGACAAGAGATCCAGTATAAGTCATTTTACACTAGGTTGCATGCTGAAAATAGCAGATCTACAAGCTTGTGAGCAGTCATTACGGCTTTATCAAGGCCTGACAAAATACGTTCTGGTCGACTAAATCAGCTGTAGATTATGATATTATTAAATCTTATGATATTTAGTTAAGGACCCCCATATAAAAATATGTTGTTCCAGGGTCCTCCCCAGAAGAGAAGCAAAGTTTTGAGTTAAAATGTTCACTCTGTAATAATATATATTCAAAGATTTAAGGCACATTTTAGGTCATAGCGTGGCACTCTGTGCTGCACTGTGAGCTTGTAGATTTGCTATTTTTCAAAAGCTAAAGTATAATATAATGCTTTATCTACTTTTTCTGAGTTTAATTATGACAAAGTTGTGATAATAATAGAAAATGCAACTATATAACAGCCAGTTCAATGCTGTGTGAAGTCGGGGTGGGCTAGTGGCCACTGCTATGAAAAGTTGGATCACATCCATTTGGGTTCTCCCCAGTATGAATTATCTGGTGTGCTTTAAGGCTATTCATTTGAGATCATTGTCCACAATGATCGCATCCATATTGTTTCTCCCCAGTATGAATTATCTGGTGTGCTTTAAGGCTGGACATTCTAGGGAAGCGTTTACCACATTCTTCCCACAGGTTAAAATGTAAACAGGCTAAATGATGATGGCTGATGCTTCAGTCACTGTAAACAATGCATTCAAATGCAGAGATTATATGTTAATGGTCACTGGTTGTCTGGCATTGGACAGATCACCTGTTAAGGATCACATTATGGATGAACTGAGACCAGTTTACACCTCTTTGACTCTGAGGAGTTTCAGCAGAACTACAGAACTGCCTTTTAAATGTTAAAGGTGCTGTAAGGGAGATGTTTTAAGGCTCTAGTAAATCATTGATATATTGTTTGTTCAGTAACAGATCGTCTTCCCATGTCTCCATACCTACTTCACTAACATCATTATTGATGATCATTATTGATGATCATTATTGATGATCATTATTGATGATCATTTTTGATGATCATTATTGATGATCATTATTCAATCATTATTCAATCATTATTCAATCATTATTCAATCATTATTCAATCATTATTCAATCATTATTCAATCATTATTCAATCATTATTCAATCATTATTCAATCATTATTCAATCATTATTTCATAATGTGAATTGTGTTAAAAGTACAATTGATCAACAGTAATATGAAGGGGTAATTAAGGCCTGGGCTCTACTGTTTTTAAGAACATATTAGCCTAATTGACTTACATACGCCTTGACGCCAGCTTCTTACAAAGAAAAACAGTTAGGCCTATTTGTTTTCCAATACACAGACTGCCACTCACCCCTAAAATGATTGCAAACAGTCTTCATAAATAGTACACAAGCCTTCACATCTTTTACCAGTATACTACCACATCCCCTGTACTTTATTTTAATAATATATTTTATAATACTTTTATTTTATTAAGGTTTATGTAAATTTATGTTGTTAAATTTGTTTTCACTTTATTGTAGTGTTTAACATAATGTGTCACTATATAGATTACCTTTCATAATAGCATTTTAAATATACTTAACTAAATACATAGGCAGTTTGTTTTAGTGTTGGGTAAAACAACAATTAATGATAATTAATATTTTTGTAAAGCACGGACAAATGATTGATTCAACACTTTATTCAGTTAGTAGAATGTTTACAGTTCAACAAAAGTACAGGTCAATACAAAAACCTGATACGAGGATCACAATTGTTTACACCAGGGTCCTCCATTTTTCAATTAATCCGAACATTTAATGACATACAACTAAAATCGTCTAAATGTAAACTACAGCAAATCTGGGGAATCTTTAACATGGCAAAAGACCAGTCCGTTCAAATAGTAAGTTTACTTGCAATTAATCTATACATGGAAACATGTGTTTCATCGCCATCCTATTCATCTAGAATTAACATGCTCATTTGTAATGCGTTTAAACAGTTTAGCCTTAAACAATTGCTTAAAAAATACCATACGGATCAACATGTTACACTTGGTTGTAATGTGTGCGGTCAGGACATTTTCATTGGCTCAAATTAGTACAATTCTAACACAAAAGTCAACAGTTTAAATCCAGTGTGTGAAAATCTAAATTATTTGAATTACTAAAAAGCTTTTCCACAAACATCACAATTATTTGGGTTTCTCTCCAGTGTGAACTCTCTGGTGGGTTTTAAGGTTGGACATTTGAGAGAAGTGTTGTCCACAATGATCACATCCATAGGGTTTCTCTCCAGTGTGAACTCTCTGGTGGGTTTTAAGGTTGGACATTTGAGAGAAGTGTTGTCCACACTGATCACATCCATAGGGTTTCTCTCCAGTGTGAATTCGCTTGTGTCCTTTAAGGTGGGCCATAGTAGAGAAGAGTTTCCCACACTGATCACATCTATATGGTTTCTCTCCAGTGTGAATTCTCTGGTGGCGTTTAAGGTTTGCAATATGAGAGAAGTGTTGTCCACACTGATCGCATCCATAGGGTTTCTCTCCAGTGTGACTTCGCTTGTGTCTTTTAAGTTGTGTCATTGTAGAGAAGTGTTGTCCACAATGATCACATCCATAGGGTTTCTCTCCAGTGTGAATTCTCTGGTGGCTTTTAAGGCTGTCCATTCTAGAGAAGTGTTGTCCACACTGATCACATCCATAGGGTTTCTCTCCAGTGTGAATTAGCTTGTGTCCTTTAAGGTGTGCCATTGTAGAGAAGTTTTTCCCACACTGATCACATCCATAGGGTTTCTCTCCAGTGTGAATTTGCTTGTGTTCTTTAAGGTGTGCCATTGTATTGAAGTGTTTCCCACACTGATCACATCCATAGGGTTTCTCCCCAGTGTGAAATCTCTGGTGGGTTTTCAGGCTGGACCTGTCAGAGAAGTGTTGTCCACACTGATCACATCCATAGGGTTTCTCTCCAGTGTGAATTCTCCGGTGTGTTTTAAGGTTTGCTATTTGAGAGAAGTGTTGTCCACACTGATCACATCCATAGGGTTTCTCCCCAGTGTGAATTCTCTGGTGGGTTTTCAGGGTGGACTTGTCAGAGAAGTGTTGTCCACACTGATCACATCCATAGGGTTTCTCTCCAGTGTGAATTCTCTGGTGGGTTTTAAGGTTTGCTCTTTGAGAGAAGTGTTGTCCACACTGATCGCATCCATAGGGTTTCTCTCCAGTGTGAATTCGCTTGTGTCCTTTAAGTTGTTCCATTGTAGAGAAGTGTTTGTCACACTGATCACATCCATAGGGTTTCTCTCCAGTGTGAATTCTCTGGTGGCTTTTAAGGTGTGCTATTTGAGAGAAGTGTTGTCCACACTGATCACAACCATAGGGTTTCTCCCCAGTGTGAATTCTCTGGTGGGTTTTGAGGCTGGACATTCTAGGGAAGCGTTTACCACACTGATCACAGCAGTGGTGTTTTTGCGTAGCCAAGGTTCTTTGTTCATTCACCTCTGGTAGAACAGGTAAACCAGGCTGATGATGCAACACTGAATTGGAAACAAAGACAAATTAAACATTGCTTAGTTGTACTTCATAGACTTAAAATTGCAGAAACTAACAAAGTTAATGTACACACTTATACATTAGCTTCCATTTATAGTTCGATAAATATCCATACAGACACAGTAAGTAACTTACAGAGGTCTTGATGATCCTTGGGTCCTCCCTGTTGAGCAGAATTGTTGAGAGAGTTCATCTTCAGCTGAAGTCTGGAGTCCACAGTCAGATGTGATCAGAACTGATTGATATCCTGGAGGAGTTGTGGAGAACTGACAACTTCAAACTCTTCTTATACTAGAGAGTCTGAGGTGGAACCACTAAGTGCTTGGTGTTGATTGACCAAAGAGGAGAACAATAGAATCATGTCTCCACCAATCACAACCTAACAAACTGCTGCATGTGCTCCACCCCTCTCTAACTCCTCCCCCATGCCATGCTCTGTGCATTCTATAAATAAACTACTAACTGTGAGATTGCTTTGTAAGCTTCATATTGAATTAATCTAAACTATCCAAATTATAATACATTGATGTATGAATATAAGTACATCCTATCAGTCTATGTGAACGTGAGTAAAGTAAATGCAAGAGTGAGCATAAATCCCAAATAACAGACACTGTCAGAGTCAAAGCATATAATATAGAAAACAAGATTTAGTTATTGGTAAATCAGGAATCAAATAACTGAAACAAAATTAAAAAAAAATAACTAAACATTACAGCAGAGAAGAGAAAGAAAGTCAAACTCAATCAAATGCAGTGGGAAACAGAACAGTTTAATTGTGATTCAACATGAATCAGAGTGCCAGCATACCTGCTGCTTTCTGGGAGTCTTTCCATATGTGGTGGATAAAAACTGCTGGTTTATAATAAACCTTAAAAAACCTCAAAGGAGTAGTTCCTACCAAACACTCTCCATTGGTTGGGACTCCTACTGGAGACTGATGTTCACAAACTATATGGTAAGGATATTATTTAACATGCAATGAGTATCTGGATAATATATGTCTGACAGTATTTAATAATATAAGTGGATATTAATTAATGCAGCAGAGTCAAAGAGGATTAATTGCTCCACATTATTTCAGTAACATCAGAACCAAGTAGAACCAGCTCTGGTGAAGAAACAACTGCTCATACTGTGATTTACATCCCAGTGTCTTACAAAGAAAAACAGTTGGGTCTGTTTTCTAAAACACAAACTGCCACTCACACCTGAAATGATTGCAGCCAGTCTTCATAAATAGTACACAAGCCTTCATATCTTGTCTTTTACCAGTATACTACCACACCCCCTGTACTTTTATTATTATTGTATTAACGTGCGATGTAAGTTCAATTTGTTTCCACTTTAGTATAGAAGACAGTGGTCTGGTTTCTGTACAAAACTGGTCAAGGCCTAACAACACATTAGTATATTGTCAAATCCTCTTAGTCTAATAGCCCATTGTGTAATGTCCACATCCATACAGTATTATTAATTCATGATCAGGATAAGTCAGGATAATAATAATCATATCCTACATTAATGATTACATTGTTATTAACAACAGAGACACAATAACGGCAACAACTGTATTTGTGTAAACCTGGACAACTTTAAGTCTTTAAGTCATTGTTCAGGTTGTTTTGCTCTGAGGGAATGAGGAGCACTCAGGTGTGGAATTAGTTTCAATAGGGTTGTGATGACTGCACTTTTATTCAATGTTTTTTTTTAATGCTAAATAATGAACAAAAGCCACATTCCTACCCCAGGTTAAATGTAAACAGGCTAAATGATGATGGCTGATGCTTCATTCACTGTAGACAATGCATTCAAATGCAGAGATTAAACATGTTAATTAATGGCCACCATTGGACAGATCACCTGTTAATGATCACATTATGGATGAACTGAGACAATTTTACACATCTTTGACTCTGAGGAGTTCCAGCAGAACTACAGAAATAGGTCTAATATTAAGTTCTAAGGGATATGTGTAGTTAAAATAGCTCTAGTAATCATTGATATAATTATTGTTTGTTCAGTAACAGAAGTCTTCCCATGTCTCCACATCCAGTCATATGGATACATACAGAATAGAAGTGAAACTGTATAAGGGAAACTGGAAGACATTGAACTAAAACACAAGCTGTTAAATCTTTGCAGGGTTCTCTCTCCTTTAGGATGGAATTTGTAACCCACATGTACATTTATTTATGTTTACCACAGAGCTTGTGCGATGGGCAGAGTGGGCAGACTATAATACTATATAAGGCTAGTGGCCACTGCTATGAAATGTCCAGTAATTTAAGAAAACTAATTCCTCTTAGGTTGGACTAAATTGCTTTATTTTGATTCTCAACTGATTATTCAATCATTATTCAATCATTATTCAATCATTATTCAATCATTATTCAATCATTATTCAATCATTATTCAATCATTATTCAATCATTATTCAATCCAATCATTATTCAATCCAATCATTATTCAATCCAATCATTATTCAATCCAATCATTATTCAATCCAATCATTATTCAATCCAATCATTATTCAATCATTATTCAATCATTATTCAATCATTATTCAATCATTATTCAATCATTATTCAATCATTATTCAATCATTATTCAATCATTATTCAATCATTATTTCATAATGTGAATTGTGTTAAAAGTACAATTGATCAACAGTAATATGAAGGGGTAATTAAGGCCTGGGCTCTACATACGCCTTGACGCCAGCATCTTACAAAGAAAAACAGTTAGGCCTATTTGTTTTCCAATACACAGACTGCCACTCACCCCTAAAATGATTGCAAACAGTCTTCATAAATAGTACACAAGCCTTCACATATTTTACCAGTATACTACCACACCCCCTGTACTTTATTTTAATAATATTTTTTTATAATACTTTTATTTTATTAAGGTTTATGTAAATTTGTGTTGTTAAATTTGTTTTCACTTTAGTGTAGTGTTTAACATAATGTGTCACTATATAGATTACCTTTCATAATAGCATTTTGGTAACTAAATACATAGGCAGTTTGTTTTATTGTTGAGTAAAACAACAATTAATGATAATCTATATTTTTGTAAAGCACGGACAAATGATTGATTCAACACTTTATTCAGTTTGTAGAATGTTTACAGTTCAACAAAAGTACAGGTCAATACAAAAAAACTGATACGAGGATCACAATTGTTTACACCAGGGTCCTCCATTTTTCAATTAATCCGAACATTTAATGACATACAACTAAAATTGTCTAAATGTAAACTACAGCAAATCTGGGGAATCTTTAACATGGCAAAAGACCAGTCCGTTCAAATAGTAAGTTTACTTGCAATTAATCTATACATGGAAACATGTGTTTCATCGCCATCCTATTCATCTAGAATTAACATGCTCATTTGTAATGCGTTAAAACAGTTTAGCCTTAAACAATTGCTTAAAAAATACCATACGGATCAACATGTTACACTTGGTTGTAATGTGTGCGGTCAGGACATTTTCATTGGCTCAAATTAGTACAATTCTAACACAAAAGTCAACAGTTTAAATCCAGTGTGTGAAAATCTAAATTATTTGAATTACTAAAAGGCTTTTCAACAAACAATTATTTGGCTTTCTCTCCAGTGTGAACTCTCTGGTGGGTTATAAGGTGGGTCAAATGAGAGAAGTGTTTCCCACAATGATCACATCCATAGGGTTTCTCTCCATTGTGCATTCGCTTGTGTGTTTTAAGGTGGGACAAATGAGAGAAGTGTTTCCCACAATGATCACATTCATAGGGTTTCTCTCCAGTGTGAACTCTCTGGTGGGTTTTAAGGCTGGACATTTGAGAGAAGTGTTTCCCACACTGATCACATCCATAGGGTTTCTCTCCAGTATGAATTCTCTGGTGTCTTTTAAGGTTTGCCATTGTAGAGAAGTGTTGTCCACACTGATCACATCCATGTGGTTTCTCTCCAGTGTGAGTTTTCTGGTGGGTTTTAAGGCTGGACATTTGAGAGAAGTGTTGTCCACACTGATCACATCCATAGGGTTTCTCTCCAGTGTGAATTCTCTGGTGGCTTTTAAGGTTTGCAATTTGAGAGAAGTGTTGTCCACACTGATCACATCCATAGGGTTTCTTTCCAGTGTGAATTATCTGGTGGGTTCTAAGGCTGTCCATTCTAGAGAAGTGTTGCCCACATTGATCACATCCATATGGTTTCTCTCCAGTGTGAATTTTCTTGTGGCTTTTAAGGCTGGACATTTGAGAGAAGTGTTGTCCACATTGATCACATCCATATGGTTTCTCTCCAGTGTGAATTTTCTTGTGGCTTTTAAGGCTATTCATTTTAGGGAAATGTTTTCCACATTGATCACATCCATATGGTTTCTCGCCAGTGTGAATTCTCTGGTGGGTTTTCAGGGTTGACTTGTCAGAGAAGTGTTGTCCACAATGATCACACCCATAGGGTCTCTCTCCAGTGTGAATTCTCTGGTGTCTGGTAAGTTGGGACATTGTAGGGAAGCGTTTACCACACTGATCACAGCAGTGGTGTTTTTGCGTAGCCATGCTTCTTTGCTCTTTCACCTCTGGTAGAACAAGTAAACCAGGCTGATGATGCAACACTGAATTGGAAACAAATTAAACATTGCTTAGTTGTATTTAATGGACTTAAAATCACAGAAACTAATGTAAAGTTAATGTACACAATTTACGCTTCATTTATAGTTCGCTTCGACGATCTGTTGTGCATTTTAGAAAAAGAGACAAACTACAGTATTATAAGTCGATGCTAATATAAAAACAATACAAATAAACATGACTTTTTATGACTATATCCATATAGACACAGTAAGTAACTTACAGAGGTCTTGATGATCCTTGGGTCCTTCCTGTTGAGCAGAATTGTTGAGAGAGTTCATCTTCAGCTGAAGTCTGGAGTCCACAGTCAGATGTGATCAGAAATGATTGATATCCTGGAGGAGTTGTGGAGAACTGACAACTACAAACTCTTCTTATACTAGAGAGTCTGAGGTGAAACCACTAACTGCTTGGTGTTGATTGGCCAAAGAGGAGAACAATAGAATCATGTCTCCACCAATCACAACCTAACAAACTGCTGCATGTGCTCCACCCCTCTCTAGCTCCTCCCCCAGGCCATGCTCTGTGCAACATTCTAGAAATAAACTGCTAACTGTGAGATTGCTTTGTAAGCTTAATATTTAATTAATCTAAACTATATCCAAATTATAATACATTGATGTATGAATATTAGTACATCCTATCAGTCTATGTGAACGTGAGTAAAGTAAATGCAGGAGTGAGCATAAATCCCAAATAACAGACACTGTCAGAGTCAAAGCATATAATATAGAAAACATGATTATTTAGTTATTGGTAAATCAGGAAACAAATAACTGAAACAAAATAAATAAAAATAACAAAACATTACAGCGGAGAAGAGAAACAAAGTCAAACTCAATCAAATGCAGTGGGAAACAGAACAGTCTTTAATTGTGATTCAACATAAATCAGAGTGCCAGCATACCTGCTGTTTTCTGGGAGTCTTTCCATATGTGGTGGATAAAAACTGCTGGTTTATAATAAACCTTAAAAACCTCAAAGGAGTAGTTCCTACTAAACATTCTCCATTGGGACTCCTACTGGAGACTGATGTTCACAAATATATGGTAAGGATATTATGTACATGCAATGAGTATCTGGATAATATATGTCTGACAGTATTGGATAATATAAGTGGATATTAATTAATGCAGCAGAGTCAAAGAGGATTGCTCCACATTCTTTCAGTAACATCAGAACCAAGTAGAACCAGCTCTGGTGAAGAAACAACTGCTCATACTGTGATTTACATCCCAGTGTCTTACAAAGAAAAACAGTTGGGTCTATTTGTTTTCCAAAACACAAACTGCCACTCACACCTGAAATGATTGCAGCCAGTCTTCATAAATAGTACACAAGCCTTCACATCTTTTACCAGTATACTACCACATCCCCTGTACTTTATTATTATTTTATTAAGGTGCAATGTAAGTTCAATTTGTCAATTTGACAGTGGTCTGGTTTCTGTACAAAACTGGTCAAGGCCTAACAACACATTAGTATATTATCATTCCTCTTTGTCTCATATCCCATTGTGTAATGTGTAGGCCTGTGTGCAGAAACATGTGTCCATACAGTATTATTAATTCATGATCCGGATAAATTATCATTATCCTTATAATAACACGCAGGTGTGTGGAATTTTCAAATGCTAAATAATGAACAAAACCCACATTCTTTACCCAGGTTAAAATGTAAACAGGCTAAATGATGATGGCTGATGCTTCAGTCACTGCATTCAAATGCAGAGATTAAACATGTTAATGGTTGGTTGTCTGGCATTGGACAGATTACCTGTTAATGATCACATTATGGATGAACTGAGACCATTTTACACCTCTTTGACTCTGATGAGTTTCAGCAGAAATACAGAACTGCCTTTTAAATGTTAAAGGTGCTGTAAGGGAGATGTTTTGTTAAAATGTCTCTAGTAAATCATTGATATATTGTTTGTTCAGTAACAGAGGTCTTCCCATGTCTCCATACCTACTTCACTAACATAATTATTACTGTTTCATAATGTGAATTGTGTTAAAAGTACAATTGATCAACAGTAATATGAAGGGGGAATTAAGGCCTGGGCTCTACTGTATTTAAGAACATATTAGCCTAATTTACTTACATAAACAAGCTTACAAAGAAAAACAGTTACAGTAGGCCTATTTTTTTCCCAAAACACAGACTGCCACTCACCCCTAAAATGATTGCAAACAGTCTTCATAAATAGTACACAAGAATCATGTCTCCACCAATCACAACCTAACAAACTGCTGCATGTGCTCCACCCCTCTCTAACTCCTCCCCCATGCCATGCTCTGTGCAACATTCTATAAATAAACTACTAACTGTGAGATTGCTTTGTAAGCTTCATATTGAATTAATCTAAACTATCCAAATTATAATACATTGATGTATGAATATAAGTACATCCTATCAGTCTATGTGAACGTGAGTAAAGTAAATGCAAGAGTGAGCATAAATCCCAAATAACAGACACTGTCAGAGTCAAAGCATATAATATAGAAAACAAGATTTAGTTATTGGTAAATCAGGAATCAAATAACTGAAACAAAATTAAAAAAAAATAACTAAACATTACAGCAGAGAAGAGAAAGAAAGTCAAACTCAATCAAATGCAGTGGGAAACAGAACAGTTTAATTGTGATTCAACATGAATCAGAGTGCCAGCATACCTGCTGCTTTCTGGGAGTCTTTCCATATGTGGTGGATAAAAACTGCTGGTTTATAATAAACCTTAAAAAACCTCAAAGGAGTAGTTCCTACCAAACACTCTCCATTGGGACTCCTACTGGAGACTGATGTTCACAAACTATATGGTAAGGATATTATTTAACATGCAATGAGTATCTGGATAATATATGTCTGACAGTATTTAATAATATAAGTGGATATTAATTAATGCAGCAGAGTCAAAGAGGATTAATTGCTCCACATTATTTCAGTAACATCAGAACCAAGTAGAACCAGCTCTGGTGAAGAAACAACTGCTCATACTGTGATTTACATCCCAGTGTCTTACAAAGAAAAACAGTTGGGTCTGTTTTCTAAAACACAAACTGCCACTCACACCTGAAATGATTGCAGCCAGTCTTCATAAATAGTACACAAGCCTTCATATCTTGTCTTTTACCAGTATACTACCACATCCCCTGTACTTTTATTATTATTGTATTAACGTGCGATGTAAGTTCAATTTGTTTCCACTTTAGTATAGAAGACAGTGGTCTGGTTTCTGTACAAAACTGGTCAAGGCCTAACAACACATTAGTATATTGTCAAATCCTCTTAGTCTAATAGCCCATTGTGTAATGTCCACATCCATACAGTATTATTAATTCATGATCAGGATAAGTCAGGATAATAATAATCATATCCTACATTAATGATTACATTGTTATTAACAACAGAGAATAACGGCAACAACTGTATTTGTGTAAACCTGGACAACTTTAAGTCTTTAAGTCATTGTTCAGGTTGTTTTGCTCTGAGGGAATGAGGAGCACTCAGGTGTGGAATTAGTTTCAATAGGGTTGTGATGACTGCACTTTTATTCAATGTTTTTTTTTAATGCTAAATAATGAACAAAAGCCACATTCCTACCCCAGGTTAAATGTAAACAGGCTAAATGATGATGGCTGATGCTTCATTCACTGTAGACAATGCATTCAAATGCAGAGATTAAACATGTTAATTAATGGCCACCATTGGACAGATCACCTGTTAATGATCACATTATGGATGAACTGAGACAATTTTACACATCTTTGACTCTGAGGAGTTCCAGCAGAACTACAGAAATAGGTCTAATATTAAGTTCTAAGGGATATGTGTAGTTAAAATAGCTCTAGTAATCATTGATATAATTATTGTTTGTTCAGTAACAGAAGTCTTCCCATGTCTCCACATCCAGTCATATGGATACATACAGAATAGAAGTGAAACTGTATAAGGGAAACTGGAAGACATTGAACTAAAACACAAGCTGTTAAATCTTTGCAGGGTTCTCTCTCCTTTAGGATGGAATTTGTAACCCACATGTACATTTATTTATGTTTACCACAGAGCTTGTGCGATGGGCAGAGTGGGCAGACTATAATACTATATAAGGCTAGTGGCCACTGCTATGAAATGTCCAGTAATTTAAGAAAACTAATTCCTCTTAGGTTGGACTAAATTGCTTTATTTTGATTCTCAACTGATTATTCAATCATTATTCAATCATTATTCAATCATTATTCAATCATTATTCAATCATTATTCAATCCAATCATTATTCAATCCAATCATTATTCAATCCAATCATTATTCAATCCAATCATTATTCAATCATTATTCAATCATTATTCAATCATTATTCAATCATTATTCAATCATTATTCAATCATTATTCAATCATTATTCAATCATTATTCAATCATTATTCAATCATTATTTCATAATGTGAATTGTGTTAAAAGTACAATTGATCAACAGTAATATGAAGGGGTAATTAAGGCCTGGGCTCTACATACGCCTTGACGCCAGCATCTTACAAAGAAAAACAGTTAGGCCTATTTGTTTTCCAATACACAGACTGCCACTCACCCCTAAAATGATTGCAAACAGTCTTCATAAATAGTACACAAGCCTTCACATATTTTACCAGTATACTACCACACCCCCTGTACTTTATTTTAATAATATTTTTTTATAATACTTTTATTTTATTAAGGTTTATGTAAATTTGTGTTGTTAAATTTGTTTTCACTTTAGTGTAGTGTTTAACATAATGTGTCACTATATAGATTACCTTTCATAATAGCATTTTGGTAACTAAATACATAGGCAGTTTGTTTTATTGTTGAGTAAAACAACAATTAATGATAATCTATATTTTTGTAAAGCACGGACAAATGATTGATTCAACACTTTATTCAGTTTGTAGAATGTTTACAGTTCAACAAAAGTACAGGTCAATACAAAAAAACTGATACGAGGATCACAATTGTTTACACCAGGGTCCTCCATTTTTCAATTAATCCGAACATTTAATGACATACAACTAAAATTGTCTAAATGTAAACTACAGCAAAAGACCAGTCCGTTCAAATAGTAAGTTTACTTGCAATTAATCTATACATGGAAACATGTGTTTCATCGCCATCCTATTCATCTAGAATTAACATGCTCATTTGTAATGCGTTAAAACAGTTTAGCCTTAAACAATTGCTTAAAAAATACCATACGGATCAACATGTTACACTTGGTTGTAATGTGTGCGGTCAGGACATTTTCATTGGCTCAAATTAGTACAATTCTAACACAAAAGTCAACAGTTTAAATCCAGTGTGTGAAAATCTAAATTATTTGAATTACTAAAAGGCTTTTCAACAAACAATTATTTGGCTTTCTCTCCAGTGTGAACTCTCTGGTGGGTTATAAGGTGGGTCAAATGAGAGAAGTGTTTCCCACAATGATCACATCCATAGGGTTTCTCTCCATTGTGCATTCGCTTGTGTGTTTTAAGGTGGGACAAATGAGAGAAGTGTTTCCCACAATGATCACATTCATAGGGTTTCTCTCCAGTGTGAACTCTCTGGTGGGTTTTAAGGCTGGACATTTGAGAGAAGTGTTTCCCACACTGATCACATCCATAGGGTTTCTCTCCAGTATGAATTCTCTGGTGTGTTTTAAGGTTTGCCATTGTAGAGAAGTGTTGTCCACACTGATCACATCCATGTGGTTTCTCTCCAGTGTGAGTTTTCTGGTGGGTTTTAAGGCTGGACATTTGAGAGAAGTGTTGTCCACACTGATCACATCCATATGGTTTCTCTCCAGTGTGAATTTTCTTGTGGCTTTTAAGGCTGGACATTTGAGAGAAGTGTTGTCCACATTGATCACATCCATATGGTTTCTCTCCAGTGTGAATTTTCTTGTGGCTTTTAAGGCTATTCATTTTAGGGAAATGTTTTCCACATTGATCACATCCATATGGTTTCTCGCCAGTGTGAATTCTCTGGTGGGTTTTCAGGGTTGACTTGTCAGAGAAGTGTTGTCCACAATGATCACACCCATAGGGTCTCTCTCCAGTGTGAATTCTCTGGTGTCTGGTAAGTTGGGACATTGTAGGGAAGCGTTTACCACACTGATCACAGCAGTGGTGTTTTTGCGTAGCCATGCTTCTTTGTTCTTTCACCTCTGGTAGAACAAGTAAACCAGGCTGATGATGCAACACTGAATTGGAAACAAATTAAACATTGCTTAGTTGTATTTAATGGACTTAAAATCACAGAAACTAATGTAAAGTTAATGTACACAATTTACGCTTCATTTATAGTTCGCTTCGACGATCTGTTGTGCATTTTAGAAAAAGAGACAAACTACAGTATTATAAGTCGATGCTAATATAAAAACAATACAAATAAACATGACTTTTTATGACTATATCCATATAGACACAGTAAGTAACTTACAGAGGTCTTGATGATCCTTGGGTCCTTCCTGTTGAGCAGAATTGTTGAGAGAGTTCATCTTCAGCTGAAGTCTGGAGTCCACAGTCAGATGTGATCAGAAATGATTGATATCCTGGAGGAGTTGTGGAGAACTGACAACTACAAACTCTTCTTATACTAGAGAGTCTGAGGTGAAACCACTAACTGCTTGGTGTTGATTGGCCAAAGAGGAGAACAATAGAATCATGTCTCCACCAATCACAACCTAACAAACTGCTGCATGTGCTCCACCCCTCTCTAGCTCCTCCCCCATGCCATGCTCTGTGCAACATTCTAGAAATAAACTGCTAACTGTGAGATTGCTTTGTAAGCTTCATATTTAATTAATCTAAACTATATCCAAATTATAATACATTGATGTATGAATATTAGTACATCCTATCAGTCTATGTGAACGTGAGTAAAGTAAATGCAGGAGTGAGCATAAATCCCAAATAACAGACACTGTCAGAGTCAAAGCATATAATATAGAAAACATGATTATTTAGTTATTGGTAAATCAGGAAACAAATAACTGAAACAAAATAAATAAAAATAACAAAACATTACAGCGGAGAAGAGAAACAAAGTCAAACTCAATCAAATGCAGTGGGAAACAGAACAGTCTTTAATTGTGATTCAACATAAATCAGAGTGCCAGCATACCTGCTGTTTTCTGGGAGTCTTTCCATATGTGGTGGATAAAAACTGCTGGTTTATAATAAACCTTAAAAACCTCAAAGGAGTAGTTCCTACTAAACATTCTCCATTGGGACTCCTACTGGAGACTGATGTTCACAAATATATGGTAAGGATATTATGTACATGCAATGAGTATCTGGATAATATATGTCTGACAGTATTGGATAATATAAGTGGATATTAATTAATGCAGCAGAGTCAAAGAGGATTGCTCCACATTCTTTCAGTAACATCAGAACCAGCTCTGGTAAAGAAACAACTGCTCATACTGTGATTTCCAAAGTGTCTTACAAAGAAAAACAGTTGGGTCTATTTGTTTTCCAAAACACAAACTGCCACTCACACCTGAAATGATTGCAGCCGGTCTTCATAAATAGTACACAAGCCTTCATATCTTGTCTTTTACACCCCCTGTACTTTTATTATTATTGTATTAAGGTGCGATGTAAGTTCAATTTGTTTCCACTTTAGTATAGAAGACAGTGGTCTGTTTCTGTACAAAACTGGTCAAGGCCTAACAACAAATGAGTATATTGTCAAATCCTCTTAGTCTCATAGCCCATTGTGTAATGTGTAGGCCTGTGTGCAGAAACATGTGTCCATACAGTATTATTAATTCATGATCAGGATAAATTAGCATTATCCTTATAATAACACTCAGGTGTGTGGAATTTTCAAATGCTAAATAATGAACAAACCCCACATTCTTTACCCAGGTTAAAATGTAAACAGGCTAAATTATGATGGCTGATGCTTCACTGTAGACAATGCAGAGATTAAACTTGTTAATTAATGGCCACTGGTTGTCTGGCATTGGCCAGATCACCTGTTAATGATCACATTATGGATGAACTGAGACCATTTTACACCTCTTTAACTCTGATGAGTTTCAGCAGAACTACAGAACTGCCTTTTAAATGTTAAAGGTGCTGTAAGGGAGATGTTTTGTTAGAATGGCTCTAGTAAATCATTGATATATTGTTTGTTCAGTAACAGATTGTCTTCCCATATGTCTCCATACCTACGTCACTAACATCATTATTACTGTTTCATAATGTGAATTGTGTTAAAAGTACAATTGATCAACAGTAATATGAAGGGGGAATTAAGGCCTGGGCTCTACTGTATTTAAGAACATATTAGCCTACTTTACTTACATACGCTGTTACGCACCGATTAGTCTAGGGGTAAAGGGTACGCATAACATATAAAATGGACAGGAAACCTCACTCAAAAGTTGAAAATACGTTATTTGCATGTGTACATTGTAATTATGTACTAAGAAAGGTAACATATCGAACGATCGTTCTTTGAACGCGTTCAGGGACAACACTGCTAACTATGAGATTGCTTTGTAAGCTTCATGTTTAATTAATCCAAACTAGATCAAAAATATAATTCATACAATTATACAACATACAGTAAGTACATCCTGTGAATGTGTATGTATATGTTCATTTAAATATGCAGAGGAAAGCTGGAGAGAATATTTTGTTTCCATTAGGACAGACATAACTTTTATACTTAACTTGGCATTTAACCAGTCCAACCTCAGCCTTAATTCCTATGCCGTGTGGAACATTCCGAGCTGCCAAGCTCACAACGCGTGTGAGCTTGTAGATCTGCCATTTGTGATGAGACTTGGCCAAATTGTCAAATATTACATAAGCAAGAGGGTACATACCAAAATAATTGTTTGTCAATGAATCCTAACCATTAAAGTAAACCTTGACTCTGGCGCCACCCTCAGGCCCTCAAGTGTCAACGTCCCACACAAGAAGATAGCTCACAGTTTATACATCAATGTAATCACACAATGTTCTGAGTAAAGCAGATGAACAGTGTTTGTGCCACGCTTGGCCCCTTGGGGCCCCTTGACTGAGCCCCTGGGGGCCCCCTGGGGTTACTATTCTCATAATCTTTCTACAACAGTGGTTTTCAACCCTTTTCATATCAAGGCCCAATTATTTATTCTGCATTTGAGCCACGGAACACCATTTGAAGAGATTTAGCCTTGCAGACCCAAAACTAAAGAATAATGTCCACATTTCCATCTGATGTTGGTAACATAAGAGAGATAACAGGCAAACGTTGATCAAAGTAACAATTCTTCTACATTCTTTACTACCTGGGTGCATTTTTAATTCACTAATAAATTCATTATTAATCATTAATGTGTCAAATCTAAAAAATGGCTTTGTGAAGGCAGTGATTGGTGCAGGCAGTGTGGAGCTATGACAGTGTTTCTGACACACAGACAGACACACACACAGACATTGACTGAATTATAGTATGATGATGATGAAGCGACACACAGGCCGAAATTAGAGTCTGGAAAAAGAATGGAACACTTCGTCTCCTTGTCTCTATATAATACTGTCCCTGTCTCTGTCCTTCCTTCCCATGATCTTCACCCAGGCCAGGAGAAGGAGAAGCTGGTGTTGGGTGTGCTCCACGTCACTGGCCAGGATCCCGTCATGGAGGACGTCCTCCAGTCCTCTGGGAGTCACGTGAAGTGGACGGTGTCCTCCCGTCTGTCGCCCGTGGGCGCCGTGGCCCGGGACGCCCAGCAGGCGGCGCACCACGGAGCCGCGATGCTCTACGAGGATCTGGTCGGCGGCGGTTTGGACGCTCACGTTCTGCACCTCTATCTGACCAGCTGCAACTCGTCGCACATCAAAGTGAGGAGAGCATGTTTTATTTTGTATATATTTTGTGATAATAATCGAAAATGCAACTATATAAGGCTCTATGCAGCCTGTTCAATGCTGTGTGAAGTCGGGCGGGCAAGTGGCCACTGCTATGAAATGTCCCTGTGCTTTAAGGCTGGACATTCTAGGGAAGCGTTTACCACTTACCACATTATTCCCACAGGTTAAAATGTAAACAGGCTAAATGATGATGGCTGATGCTTCAGTCACTGTAGTCAATGCATTCAAATGCAGAGATTAAACGTGTTAATGGTCACTGGTTGTCTGGCATTGGACAGATCACCTGTTAAGGATCACATTATGGATGAACTGAGACCATTTTACACCTCTTTGACTCTGATGAGTTTCAGCAGAACTACAGAACTGCCTTTTAAATGTTAAAGGTGCTGTAAGGGAAATGTTTTGTGGCTCAAGTAAATCATTGATATATTGTTTGTTCAGTAACAGAGGTCTTCCCATATGTCTCCATACGTACTTCACTAACATCATTATTACTGTTTCATAATGTGAATTGTGTTAAAAGTACAATTGATCAACAGTAATATGAAAGGGGAATTAAGGCCTGGGCTCTACTGTATTTAAGAACATTAGCGAGTCCAGTGGAGAACTTCATCCTCAGGTGTGTAGAAGGATGTTGTTGAAAACTGTGTTTATTTCGTCGACTACAACTAAGACGAAAAATGTTCGTCGTCTACCTTTTTTTCACTGAGGAAAACTAAATGGAAACTAAATGAAAACTAAGCTATGGTGACAAAAACTAAGACTAAATATACAGACGATTTCGTCAACAAATAAAAACTAAAGACTAAAATGTTAGGAAGGGACTAGTGGACAAGAGATCCAGTATAAGTCATTTTACACTAGGTTGCATGCTGAAAATAGCAGATCTACAAGCTTGTGAGCAGTCATTACGGCGGCATCAAGGCCTGACAAAATACGTTCTAGTCGACTAAATCAGCTGTAGATTATGATATTATTAAATCTTATGATATTTAGTTAAGGACCCCCATATAAAAATATGTTGTTCCAGGGTCCTCCCCAGAAGAGAAGCAAAGTTTTGAGTTAAAATGTTCACTCTGTAATAATATATATTCAAAGATTTGAGGCACATTTTAGGTCATAGCGTGGCACTCTGTGCTGCACTGTGAGCTTGTAGATTTGCTATTTTTCAAAAGCTAAAGTATAATATAATGCTTTATCTACTTTTTCTGAGTTTAATTATGACAAAGTTGTGATAATAATAGAAAATGCAACTATATAACAGCCAGTTCAATGCTGTGTGAAGTCGGGGTGGGCTAGTGGCCACTGCTATGAAAAGTTGGATCACATCCATTTGGGTTCTCCCCAGTATGAATTATCTGGTGTGCTTTAAGGCTATTCATTTGAGATCATTGTCCACAATGATCGCATCCATATTGTTTCTCCCCAGTATGAATTATCTGGTGTGCTTTAAGGCTATTCATTTGAGATCATCGTCCACAATGATCGCATCCATATTGTTTCTCCCCAGTATGAATTCTCTGGTGTGCTTTAAGGCTGGACATTCTAGGGAAGCGTTTACCACATTCTTCCCACAGGTTAAAATGTAAACAGGCTAAATGATGATGGCTGATGCTTCAGTCACTGTAAACAATGCATTCAAATGCAGAGATTAAACATGTTAATGGTCACTGGTTGTCTGGCATTGGACAGATCACCTGTTAAGGATCACATTATGGATGAACTGAGACCAGTTTACACCTCTTTGACTCTGAGGAGTTTCAGCAGAACTACAGAACTGCCTTTTAAATGTTAAAGGTGCTGTAAGGGAGATGTTTTGTGGCTCTAGTAAATCATTGATATATTGTTTGTTCAGTAACAGATCGTCTTCCCATGTCTCCATACCTACTTCACTAACATCATTATTGATGATCATTATTGATGATCATTATTGATGATAATTATTGACGATAATTATTCAATAATTATTCAATAATTATTCAATAATTATTCAATCATTATTCAATCATTATTCAATCATTATTCAATCATTATTCAATCATTATTCAATCATTATTTCATAATGTGAATTGTGTTAAAAGTACAATTGATCAACAGTAATATGAAGGGGTAATTAAGGCCTGGGCTCTACATACGCCTTGACGCCAGCATCTTACAAAGAAAAACAGTTAGGCCTATTTGTTTTCCAATACACAGACTGCCACTCACCCCTAAAATGATTGCAAACAGTCTTCATAAATAGTACACAAGCCTTCACATCTTTTACCAGTATACTACCACATCCCCTGTACTTTATTTTAATAATATTTTTTATAATTATATAATTTTATAATTTTATTTTATTAAGGTTTATGTAAATTTGTGTTGTTAAATTTGTTTTCACTTTAGTGTAGTGTTTAACATAATGTGTCACTATATAGATTACCTTTCATAATAGCATTTTAAATATACGTAACTAAATACATAGGCAGTTTGTTTTAGTGTTGAGTAAAACAACAATTAATGATAATCTATATTTTTGTAAAGCACGGACAAATGTTTGATTCAACACTTTATTCAGTTTGTAGAATGTTTACAGTTCAACAAAAGTACAGGTCAATACAATACAATTAATCCGAACATTTAATGACATACAACTAAAATCGTCTAATTGTAAACTACAGCAAATCTGGGGAATCTTTAACAAGGCAAAAGACCAGTCCGTTCAAATAGTAAGTTTACTTGCAATTAATCTATACATGGAAACATTTGTTTCATCGCCATCCTATTCATCTAGAATTAACATGCTCATATACATGTAATGCATTTAAACAGTTTAGCCTTAAACAATTGCTTAAAAAATACCATACGGATCAACATGTTACACTTGGTTGTAATGTGTGCGGTCAGGACATTTTCATTGGCTCAAATTAGTACAATTCTAACACAAAAGTCAACAGTTTAAATCCAGTGTGTGAAAATCTAAATTATTTGAATTACTAAAAAGCTTTTCGACAAACATCACAATTATTTGGGTTTCTCTCCAGTGTGAACTCTCTGGTGGGATTTAAGGTTGGACATTTGAGAGAAGTGTTTCCCGCACTGATCACATCCATAGGGTTTCTCTCCAGTGTGAATTATCTGGTGGCTTTTAAGGTGTGCTATTTGAGAGAAGTGTTGTCCACACTGATCACATCCATAGGGTTTCTTTCCAGTGTGAATTATCTGGTGGGTTCTAAGGCTGTCCATTCTAGAGAAGTGTTGCCCACATTGATCACATCCATATGGTTTCTCTCCAGTGTGAATTTTCTTGTGGCTTTTAAGGCTATTCATTTTAGGGAAATGTTTTCCACATTGATCACATCCATATGGTTTCTCGCCAGTGTGAATTCTCTGGTGGGTTTTCAGGGTTGACTTGTCAGAGAAGTGTTGTCCACAATGATCACACCCATAGGGTCTCTCTCCAGTGTGAATTCTCTGGTGTCTGGTAAGTTGGGACATTGTAGGGAAGCGTTTACCACACTGATCACAGCAGTGGTGTTTTTGCGTAGCCATGCTTCTTTGTTCTTTCACCTCTGGTAGAACAAGTAAACCAGGCTGATGATGCAACACTGAATTGGAAACAAATTAAACATTGCTTAGTTGTATTTAATGGACTTAAAATCACAGAAACTAATGTAAAGTTAATGTACACAATTTACGCTTCATTTATAGTTCGCTTCGACGATCTGTTGTGCATTTTAGAAAAAGAGACAAACTACAGTATTATAAGTCGATGCTAATATAAAAACAATACAAATAAACATGACTTTTTATGACTATATCCATATAGACACAGTAAGTAACTTACAGAGGTCTTGATGATCCTTGGGTCCTTCCTGTCGAGCAGAATTGTTGAGAGAGTTCATCTTCAGCTGAAGTCTGGAGTCCACAGTCAGATGTGATCAGAAATGATTGATATCCTGGAGGAGTTGTGGAGAACTGACAACTACAAACTCTTCTTATACTAGAGAGTCTGAGGTGAAACCACTAACTGCTTGGTGTTGATTGGCCAAAGAGGAGAACAATAGAATCATGTCTCCACCAATCACAACCTAACAAAACTGCTGCATGTGCTCCACCCCTCTCTAGCTCCTCCCCCATGCCATGCTCTGTGCATTCTATAAATAAACTACTAACTGTGAGATTGCTTTGTAAGCTTAATATTTAATTAATCTAAACTATATCCAAATTATAATACATTGATGTATGAATATTAGTACATCCTATCAGTCTATGTGAACGTGAGTAAAGTAAATGCAGGAGTGAGCATAAATCCCAAATAACAGACACTGTCAGAGTCGAAGCATATCATATAGAAAACATGATTATTTAGTTATTGGTAAATCAGGAAACAAATAACTGAAACAAAATAAATAAAAATAACAAAACATTACAGCGCAGAAGAGAAAGAAAGTCAAACTCAATCAAATGCAGTGGGAAACAGAAGAGTCTTTAATTGTGATTCAACATAAATCAGAGTGCCAGCATACCTGCTGTTTTCTGGGAGTTTTTCCATATGTGGTGCATAAAAACTGCTGGTTTATAATAAACCTTAAAAACATCAAAGGAGTATTTCCTACCAAACACTCCATTGGGACTCCTACTGGAGACTGATGTTCACAAATATATGGTAAGAATATAATGTACATGCAATGAGTATCTGGATAATATATGTCTAACAGTATTGAATAATATAAGTGGATATTAATTAATGCAGCAGAGTCAAAGAGGATTGCTCCACATTCTTTCAGTAACATCAGAACCAAGTAGAACCAGCTCTGGTAAAGAAACAACTGCTCATACTGTGATGTACATCCCAGTGTCTTACAAAGAAAAACAGTTGGGTCTATTTGTTTTCCAAAACACAAACTGCCACTCACACCTGAAATTATTGCAGCCATGAGTCTTCATAAATAGTACACAAGCCTTCATATCTTGTCTTTTACCAGTATACTACCACATCCCCTGTACTTTTATTATTATTTTATTAAGGTGGAATGTAAGTTCAATTTGTTTCCACTTTATTATAGAAGTCAGTGGTCTGGTTTCTGTACAAAACTGGACAAGGCCTAACAACAAATTAGTCTATTGTAAAATCCTCTTAGTCTCATAGCCCATTGTGTAATGTGTAGGCCTGTGTGCAAAAACATGTGTCCATACATTATTATTAATTCATGATCAGGATAAGTCAGGATGATCATTATCATTATAATAATAATCATATCCCAGATAGCAAAATATGGGTGAATCAACGTTGAAATGTGGTTAGGCAGAAATATTGAATCCACATTGAAACCTGACGTTGAAATTATATAAAAAGTGCAAAGAGAGTTACATGTTGAAACAACATTAGGTTTTCAACCATAACTGACACTATATCAATGTTGATTCAACCATCATCTAAATGGTAATCTACATGCACATTTGGGTTGATTTTATATTGAATCAATGTTAGGAATCAACATTGATTCAACCATAATCTAAATGGTAATCTACATGCACATTTGGGTTGATTTTATATTGAATCAATGTTAGGAATCAACATTGATTCAACCATAATCTACATGTAGATTTGGGTTGATATTATATTTAATCAACGTGAAGGAATCAATATTGATTCATGTACATTTTACATTAAAAATAATAAAATTTTCTACGCATTAGAAAAGGTTAGTTTTTCACCAATAACTTTCTGCTGATATAGGTCTACACATCATAGCATTACAACAATATGACCAACATTGTTGGCAGACGATGGGTAGGTTGTTTGTGTGAAAAAAAACTTAGAGATGACAACATGGTATTAATATTAATCAATTACGTTTTATTAAGGAAAATCGACAGCCAGCAATTGTGTCCCTGAGAAACATTCTAAATTAGGTGCAGGTGATTTTTTTTTTTTACCACAGTTATAAATTCCACAGACATGTTTGACAAAGATTTTTTTTAAACAAAAATAAATAATAACCATGGTTGATATAGGACATAAAGATCTTCCCTCATGAAGGACTTTGCAAATCAGGGTCCACAGGCTAACAACTGTCCATTTGGTTGTCATATAACAGCGACACAAAACTGTAAACATATTTGACTGACAAAACAACAGTCAATTGGCATGGAAGAACAGTGTCCATGAACTTGTACTGGGTTGTACTGTATGGGAAACCGTGTGTGGGGTAACCTAAGTGTGACTTTGGGTCGCTTGGTTTGGGTCACTTGGGTTCCTTGGGATGCCGCCCTCCCTGTCTGGCGCATAACGAAGCCACTTCTTCACCGTTTCACTGTAGTCCTGGTTGGTCAGTTTGGAGTCAAACTGCTGAGCAGCAGCTGAAAGACACAAAAATAAGAGTGAGGAAGATAAGAGTCTATCCCATACAATTTCTTATTATCCTGCACCCTCCTGTCCAGCTTTTGGTGTGTGCACAAACTGTCCCACACAAACATTGCATTCCCACCGACAGTGAATGGACAAATTTGAGTGTTGGCCGGAATGATAAGAGTGCCCCTCACTTCACGTGTGTGTGTGTGTGTGTGTGTGTGTTTTTTTTAATCACTCTGCAGGCCTACAGTAACAAAAGCTACAGTCAACATCCAGTTAGACTGAACTGGAAAGAGGAGCAAACGCCTAGCTGGCTCCATCTAGGCAATACAATGTGTATCCATGCAACTCTAAAGCTCACCAATTGTCCTTTGTTTATTTCTAATAGCTTGCACTGTCACCATCACTTCATTCCAACATATATATTTTTTAAGATCAAGTGTTTCATTTCATGCCTCAGTCATGCCACTCCCTAAACATAATCTATGAAGTAGTTTGCAGGGAGGAAGCTTACCAAACATGCAGTCTTGTAACGTTGTGTCCTTGAAAGTCTTCTTCAATGCTGCTAGTCTTGAAACTGTTGTGATTCTGGAAGAAGAAGAAAAAAGGGGGGGGGGGGTCCTGATTAACTGATTAATGTGCTGCATTCCAATGTGAAACAAGCTGAAACATTGCATAATTGTACATTTGGATCAACATCAAGCTTGTTCATTATTATAATTTAATAGTATTGTTAATTATAAAATACCAGCATAACCAAACGTCTAACTATAACAACAGGACGAATGCAGTCTGACTGAGACTTCTCTATAAAACACAACGTCATTCAATACAAAAGCACGCGATTGGTCTGTTCGTTTTGGCGCAACGCCGGTTATAAAAACGTTTCAAAAGTTTCAAAACACATTGAAATATTAAATAATGTACTGGTTATAGGTCTGAGAACAGACACAAGTTCCACTTGTACACACTCCCGAGTTAAATTAATAAGGACACGCCAACAGATATTAATTTATCTTAATGTTACGGCCGGCTACACCAGGCATTTCTCGCGCGTTTTGTGTAGCCCGGCCGTTATGTTACATCACATATTCACCTATCAAGCTGCAGCATATGCACAAAACAATGCAGTTATGTCAGTGTCACTAAAGACTAAACACAGTTAATATAAAAGTAATATCGCCAAACTTACTGCAAAAGCGCTCAAAGTAGAATCCGGGGGACAGACGAAAGCCAGCCAGTAACCAGAGCGGAAACGGAGTGTGGTTGGAACATACCACTAGAGCTCGTTTAAGTAGGGGGGGACATTTGGACCGCTCCACTCCTTGTATAGTGACTTGTAGATGTTTTGTGACTGCACATTATGTACAAACCGCAAGTAAGAAGATTTACAGACAAGTAAGAAAATGTACAGAAAAATGTCATCAACATATGGTGCTTAATTCAGAACGTGAGATGCCCCTCGCCCAATGATAAAATGCTCTCACCCAGAGTTCAGAGAGGGGGGGTGGGGCTGGGCGGGGGGGGGGGGGCGCTGGTGGGGTGGGGGGAGTAGAGGGAGTAGGGGACGGGGGCGGGCGGAGGGGGGGGTTTGGGGTGACAAACGGCATACCGGTACGTTGATTCAACATTGCTTCGATGTTGGCATTTCAATCATTAAAATTCGACCACAAAACAACATTGATTCAATGACATCTTTTCAACATTGGTTAATTGGCATCAATTGGATGATCGGTTGATGGTTGATCCACCATCAATCGTCAACCTTAACCAAAAATCAACCATTTTGACCATAATTCAACATTGAATTAACATCTTTTGCTATCTGGGATCATATATTCATGATTACATTATTATTAACAACAGAGACACAATAACAGCAATAACTGTATTTGTGTAAACCTGGACAACTTTAAGACATTGTTCAGGTTGTGTTTCTCTGAGGGAATGAGGAGCACTCAGGTGTGTGGAATTAGTTTCAATAGGGTTGTGATGACTGCACTTTTATTCAATGTTTTTTTTTTCAAATGCTAAATAATGAACAAAACCCACATTCCTACCCCAGGTTAAAATGTAAACAGGCTAAATGATGATGGCTGATGATTCATTCACTGTAAACAATGCATTCAAATGCAGAGATTAAACATGTTAATTAATGGCCACTGGTTGTCTGGCATTGGACAGGTCACCTGTTAATGATCACATTATGGATGAACTGAGACCATTTTACACCTCTTTGACTCTGAGGGTCATCACTGAAATAGGTCTATCACACACAACACATTTCAGGGTTAATATTAAGTTGTAAGGGATATGTGTAGTTAAAATAGCTCTTATAATCATTGATATAATTATTGTTTGTTCAGTAACAGAAGTCTTCCCATGTCTCCACATCCAGTCATATAACTCATATATGATGCATACAGAATAGAAGTGAAACTGGAAGACATTGAACTAAAACACAAGCTGATAAATCTTTGCAGGGTTCTCTCTCCTTTAGGATGGGATTTGTAACCCACATGTACATTTATTTCTGTTTAGCAAAGAGATTGTACTGAACAAAGACTGCATGTTTAAACATTTGTTTAATCTATATTGGGGTCATCTCAACTAGTGTCTGGATTTACATATGATATCGTATACAAATTTAAACTAAAACAAAGTACAACATGTTGGTGCATGTGCTTCAATCTAGATTCAATCTATTCATGTCATACATGTAAAATATATATTTTTGTTTCCTGCGACAGACGGTTCAAACTGTGACTACATGTTAACTGGTATTCATCTCACGCTTGAGAATAATATTACAATACAAATCTAACACTATTAACCAAACCACCTTTTTATTTGATTAATTCAATTAATAAAATTATTTTTAATTTGGAGGGTTAAATATAACAATTTGATCAGGACTACAACACAATGCACCTTTATTGAAAAGCAATGATGGAGTCACCATGGTTTTAGTGTCTGTGTTTGTTAGAAGTTTCCCCCATGAATTGGATATGAAGGACCCCAATCATAATCATTGTAGGATATTGTTTCTAATGCATTCATTGTAATACTTTCACCGTGATTTACAGAGACAATAACAGCAACAACTTTATTCGTGTAAACAACAACAACTTTGAGTCTTTAAGTTATTGTTCAGGTTGTGTTGCTCTGAGGGAATGAGGAGCACTCAGGTGTGTGGAATTAGTTTCAATAGGGTTGTGATGACTGCACTTTTATTCAATGTTTTTTCAAATGCTAAATAATGAACAAAACTCACATTCCCACAGGTTAAAATGTAAACAGGCTAAATGATCATGGCTGATGCTTCATTCACTGTAAACAATGCATTAGAATGCAGAGATTAGACATGTTAATAGTCACAGGTTGTCTGGCATTGGCCAGATCACCTGTTAATGATCACATTATGGATGAACTGAGACCATTTTACACCTCTTTGACTCTGAGGAGTTTCAGCAGAACTACATAACTGCCTTTGTTAAAGGTGCTGTAAGGGAGATGTTTTGTTAGAATGTCTCTAGTAAATCATTGATATATTGTTTGTTCAGTAACAGAGGTCTTCCCATATGTCTCCATACCTACTTCACTAACATCATTATTACTGTTTCATAATGTGAATTGTGTTAAAAGTACAATTGATCAACAGTAATATGAAGGGGGAATTAAGGCCTGGGCTCTACTGTGTTTAAGAACATATTAGCCTACTTACACACGCTGTTACACACAGATTATTCTAGGGGTAAAGGGTACGCATAACATATAAAATGGACAGGAAACCCCACTCAAAAGTTGAAAATACTTTACGTGTACATTTTAATTATGTACTAAGAAAGGTAAAAAAGAACACCTCCTGTCTCCTTCAAGAGCTGAACTACAGTCTGATGAGCGAGTCCAGTGGAGAACTTCATCCTCAGGTGTGTAGAAGGATGTTGTTGAGAACCGTGTTGATTTCGTTGACTAAAACTAAGATGAAAAATGTTTGTCGACTACCTTTTTTTTCACTGAGGAAAACGAAATGGAAACTAAATGAAAACTAAGCTATGGTGACAAAAACTAAGACTAAATATACAGACGATTTCGTCAACAAATAAAAACTAAAGACTAAAATGTTAGTGGACAAGAGATCCCATACAGAATAGAAGTGAAACTGTAAGGGAAACTGGAAGACATTGAACTAAAACTGATAAATCTTTGCAGGGTTCTCTCTTGTGGTAAAATCTCACCCGCTTTCACAGCGTTTAACGGCGTACAGGAAACACACTCAGAAAGGTTCAGCTGGCTTGGAAGAGATGTCTTTTATTTTGCAAAGAAGGTCCACACACGGCAACGACAGTGTAACAAAGGGATCACCAAACACTGGCAAACAGATCCCCTGGCAGCTCTTCGGATAATAATACACTTAGTAGCGCTTGTAGTCAGGAAAATGCAGCACCACCGGATCCGAGAAAAAGCTACCTCGAATCTTCGCGGGTACTCCGTATATATATTATTTTGCAGTCCCGCCTCCCCCCACTCCATCCGGTTTGGAGAGAGGCGGGACTTACCTACAAAAGGCCTCTACTGTTAAACTCTTATACAAAATGTGATGAATTGCTACTCTAAGGAATACATAGTTAAAACATGCCAGAACTAGATGAAACCTAAGCTTACTCTTATGACACATAGTTAAAAATCTAAGCAATGTTTAAAACGGAACTAAGCACGACTCTGAACAGATTTATTTAGAAGGTGATTAAAAACAATTTTACACCCAAACGAGTAAAAGCTATAATCTTATAATCTCTTAGTACATTTTCAATCAATACAACAATTGCACTCCTTATTAATAGTTATAGCTTATATAACTATTATGATTATAACTATTTAATAGTTTAGACTAGTTTAAGAGTTTAAGAGTTTCACTCCGTGTAAAAGTTCTATGACTTCTTCCCAGGGGACCTGAGCAAAAGGTTCTAAGACAATGGCCACTTGTGACGTGTGAAACCTTTTGTTGGGGAGAGAGCTTCAAACGGTTTTAGGACAAAAGGCCTGGGCTTAAGATGCGAAATGTAACTTGACTACCCCTCTAAGGAGAATCACAGACAGACTGTTGTTTAATATTAATAATAACCTTGGTTCATTTATAGAAATTACACGACACTCTCCTTTAGGATTGAATTTGTAACCCACATGTACATTTATTTCTGTTTACCAAAGAGATTGTGCGATGGGCAGACTCCTGGTACCGAACAAAGACTGCATGTTTAAAGGGATGTTTCACTTTCAAACATGTTTGGGAGATTTTAACATCTAGCCTACTCATACTTTTGTGAGGACTCAATTTAAGTTGATTTGTTTAACATATATACTAAGAAGAAAAAAAACAGGAAGAAAAAACAGCACGAACAAACGATTGATTCAACATTTTATTCACAGTTTGTAGAAGAAAGGTACAGTTCAACAAAAGTACAGTTCAATACAAAAAACCTGATACGAGGAAAAATAAACAAACAATGTTTACATCAGGGTCCTCCATTTTCAATTCATCAGAACATTTAACATTTTCATTTTTTATGAAACTATTGACATATATATGTAATGCGTTTAAACAGTTTAGCCTTAAACAATTTTTTAAGAAATACCATATGGATCAACATGTTACAATTGGTTGTAATGTGGATTAATATGTGTGCGTTCAGGACATTTTCAGTGGCTCAAACTAGTACAATTCTAACACGAGAGTCAACAGTTTAAATCCAGTGTGTATATACAACCTTGTGAAAATCTAAATTATTTGAATTACTAAAAAGCTTTTCCACAAACATCACAATTATTTGGCTTTCTCTCCAGTGTGAACTCTCTGGTGGGTTTTAAGGCTGGACAATACAGAGAAGTGTTTCCCACACTGATCACATCCATAGGGTTTCTCTCCAGTGTGAACTCTCTGGTGGGTTTTAAGGCTGGTCATTTGAGAGAAGTGTTTCCCACATTGATCACATCCATAGGGTTTCTCCCCAGTATGAATTATCTGGTGTGCTTTAAGGTTATTCATTGTAGAGAAGTGTTGTCCACACTGATCGCATCCATATGGTTTCTCCCCAGTATGAATTCTCTGGTGTGTTTTAAGGTTGGACATTCGAGAAAAGTGTTGTCCACATTCATCACATCTGTAGGGTTTCTCTCCAGTGTGAATTGTCTGGTGGCTTTTAAGGATGCCCATTCTGGAGAAATGTTGTCCACACTGATCACATCCATAGGGTTTCTCTCCAGTGTGAATTCTCTGGTGTTTTTTCAGGGTGGACTTCTCAGAGAAGTTTTGTCCACACTGATCACATCCATAGGGTTTCTCTCCAGTGTGAATTCTCTTGTGGCTTTTAAGGTTGTCCATTCTAGAGAAATGTTGTCCACACTGATCACATCCATAGGATTTCTCTCCAGTGTGTATTTTCTGGTGTTTTTTAAGGTTTGCAATATCAGAGAAGTGTTGTCCACACTGATCACATCCATAGGGTTTCTCTCCAGTGTGAATTCTCTGGTGGCTTTTAAGGTTGTCCATTCTAGAGAAATGTTGTCCACACAGATCACATCCATAGGGTTTCTCCCCAGTGTGAATTCTCAGGTGGGTTTTCAGGGTGGTCTTGTCAGAGAAGTGTTGTCCACACTGATCACATCCATAGGGTTTCTCTCCAGTGTGAATTCTCTGGTGTGTTTTAAGATTTGTCATTGTAGAGAAGTGTTGTCCACACTGATCACAACCATAGGGTTTCTCTCCAGTGTGAATTCTCTGGTGTATTTTAAGGCTGGACATTCTAGGGAAGCGTTTACCACACTGATCACAGCAGTGGTGTTTTTGCTTAGCCAAGCTTCTTTGTTCATTCACCTCTGGTAGAACAGGTAAACCAGGCTGATGATGCAACACTGAATTGGAAACAAAGACAAATGAAACATTGCTTAGTTGTACTTCATAGACTTAAAATTGCAGAAACTAACAAAGTTAATGTACACAATTATACATTAGCTTCCATTTATAGTTCGATAAATGACTATGTTGTGCATTTTAGAACAAGAGACAGACAACTGTATTTTAAGTCAATGCTAATATTAAAACAAAACAAACATAACATAATGACATGCTGTATATCCATATAGACACAGTAAGTAACTTACAGAGGTCTTGATGATCCTTGGGTCCTCCCTGTTGAGCAGAATTGTTGAGAGAGTTCATCTTCAGCTGAAGTCTGGAGTCCACAGTCAGATGTGATGATATCCTGGAGGAGTTGTGGAGAACTGACGACTTCAAACTCTTCTTATACTAGAGAGTCTGAGGTGGAACCACTAAGTGCTTGGTGTTGATTGGTCAAAGAGGAGAACAATAGAATCATGTCTCCACCAATCACAACCTAACAAAACTGCTACATGTGCTCCACCCCTCTAGCTCCTCCCCCCTGCCATGCTCTGTGCAACATTCTAGAAATAAACTGCTAACTGTGAGATTGCTTTGTAAGCTTCATATTTAATGAATCTAAACTATATCCAAATTATAATACATTGATGTATGAATACAAGTACATCCTATCAGTCTATGTGAACGTGAGTAAAGTAAATGCAGGAGTCAGCATAAATCCCAAATAACAGACACTGTCACTGAAACAAAATAAATACAAATAACAAAACATTACAGCGCAGAAGAGAAAGAAAGTCAAACTCAATCAAATGCAGTGGGAAACGGAACAGACTTTAATTGTGATTCAACATAAATCAGATTGCCAGCATACCTGCTGTTTTCTGGGAGTTTTTCCATATGTGGTGCATAAAAACTGCTGGTTTATAATAAACCTTAAAAACCTCAAAGGAGTAGTTCCTACCAAACACTCTCCATTGGGACTCCTACTGGAGACTGGTGTTCACAAACTTTATGGTAAGGATATTATGTACATGCAATGAGTATCTGGATAATATATGTCTGACAGTATTGAATAATATAAGTGGATATTAAGTAATGCAGCAGAGTCAAAGAAGATTGCTCCACATTCTGCAGCCAGTCTTCATAAATCTTCATATCTTGTCTTTTACCAGTATACTACCACATCCCCTGTACTTTATTATTATTTTATTAAGGTGCAATGTACGTTCAATTTGTTTCCACTTTAGTATAGAAGACAGTGGTCTGGTTTCTGTACAAAACTGGTCAAGGCCTAACAACACATTAGTATATTGTCAAATCCTCTAGTCTCATAGCTCATTGTGTAATGTGTAGGCCTGTGTGCAGAAACATGTGTCCATACAGTATTATTAATTCATGATCCAGATAAATTATCATTATCCTTATAATAACACATTTGGAATTCTCAAATGCTAAATAATGAACAAAACCCACATTCTTTACCCAGGTTAAAATGTAAACAGGCTAAATGATGATGGCTGATGCTTCAGTCACTGTAGACAATGCATTCAAATGCAGAGATTAAACGTGTTAATGGTCACTGGTTGTCTGGCATTGGACAGATCACCTGTTAAAGATCACATTATGGATGAACTGAGACCATTTTGCACCTCTTTGACTCTGATGAGTTTCAGCAGAACTGCCTTTTAAATGTTAAAGGTGCTGTAAGGGAGATGTTTTGTGGCTCTAGTAAATGGCTCTAGTAAATCATTGATATATTGTTTGTTCAGTAACAGATCGTCTTCAGATTGTCTCCATACCTACTTCACTAACATCATTATTACTGTTTCATGTGAATTGTGTTGCCTAATTTACTTACATACGCCTTGACGCCAGCATCTTACAAAGAAAAACAGTTAGGCCTATTTGTTTTCCAAAACACAGACTGCCACTCACCCCTAAAATTATTGCAAACAGTCTTCATAAATAGTACACAAGCCTTCACATCTTGTCTTTTACCAGTAATGAACTAAGAAGAGCAAAACGGGAAGAAAAAACAACCTTTCATAATAGCATTTTAAATATCCATCGTAACTAAATACATAGGCAGTTTGTTTTAGTGTTGAGTAAAAAAAAACAATTAATGATATTCTATATTTTTTGAAAAGCACGGACAAACGTTTAATTCAACATTTTATTCAGTTTGGTCCTCCATTTTTCAATTAATCCGAACATTTTTAATGACATACAACTAAAATTGTCCGTTCAAATAGTAAATTTACTTGCAATAATCTATACATGGAAACATTTGTTTCATCGCCATCCTATTAATCTAGAATTAACATGCTCATATATATGTAATGCGTTTAAACAGTTTAGCCTTAAACAATTGTTTAAAAAATACCATATGGATCAACATGTTACACTTGGTTGTAATGTGGATTAACAGTTTAGCTGCCAGGAATAGTTTAATCCAGGTTACTGTTGTTGCTATATACGACATTCCCACCTTTTGTTTTATGCGTTTAATCTGCCGTATTGTAATAAATAAAAATAAACTCTGTCTTTGCCGCGGAGATAGAGACTAGATGGTTTCGTTTTGATGACGAAAACGGAAATCGTCAAATTATGTGGGCTGCTGCTAGGGCTTCTGGGAAATTGAGGCCAATGCAAATGGCCTACCAGCATGTGCACTTAAGCCTCTCCAGCTGATCCAAAATGCTGCAGCTCGCTTGGTCTTCAACCAGCCAAAATTCTCACATGTCTCCCCCCTGCTCCGCTCCCTCCACTGGCTCCCGGTCGCTGCCCGCACAGAATACAAAACTCTGATGCTGGCATTCAAAGCAACCAAAGGTATGGCTCCCCCATATCTTGCAAGTATGATCGAACCCTACAAACCCTCCCGCTCACTCAGATCAGCCAACGCAGGGAAGCTTGAAGTACCCTCACTAAAAACGCCGGGACAACGCTCCACACGTCCCAAACTCTTCTCCCTTCTGGCTCCAAAACTGTGGAATGCACTTCCCATTGCAGTCAGAACTGCAGCATCACTCCCAATCTTCCGCCGTAGTCTGAAAACCCACCTTTTCAGACTCCATCATGGCCCATAGCACTTACCCCACCCCCTTAGATAGCAATTCTGTAGACTTAGATAGCATTTGATACAGACATTTGATACAGACTTAGATAACAATTCTGTAGACTTAGATAGCATTTGATACAGACTTATAGCATGTTATGTAGACAGCATAAGTGCATTGTATGTAGTCATAGCACGTCATAGTACATATGTGTAGCATAGTAGTATAGATGTATAGCTTATATGTATAGTTTCATTATAGATATTCCACTGTTACTTTCTTAGCTACGCATGTTTCATGATAAATGTCTTTATGTGATGTATTCCCATGCTTTTTGTTCTTGCTTAATGTAAGTCGCTCTGGATTAAGAGCGTCTGCTAAATGCCTAAATTGTAAAATTGTAAATGAATGGGGTACAACGCCTCATGGAGACGGGTCTTCCGGCTGCACCAAGATGGTGGATGGTACGATCGAATCATAACAAACGAGAAACCTTTTTTCGCTGGATTTTCACGGATTAAAAGCCCAAATAATTCAGCGTATGCTCTAAAGGTAATACAACAATCTCGGCAGCGTAGTTGATTAAAATGCGGGTTACGCAACATGTGCAACAAGTGGCTCAAATTAGTACAATTCTAACACAAGAGTCAACAGTTTAAATCCAGTGTGTGCAACCTTGTGAAAATCTAAATTATTTGAATTACTAAAAAGCTTTTCCACAAACATCACAATTATTTGGGTTTCTCTCCAGTGTGAACTCTCTGGTGGGTTTTAAGGCTGTCCATTCTAGAGAAATGTTGTCCACACTGATCACATCCATAGGGTTTCTCTCCAGTGTGAATTCTCTGGTGGCTTTTAAGGCTGTCCATTCTAGAGAAATGTTGTCCACACTGATCACATCCATAGGGTTTCTCTCCAGTGTGAATTCTCTGGTGGGTTTTAAGGTGTGCTATTTGAGAGAAGTGTTGACCACATTGATCACATCCATATGGTTTCTCTCCAGTGTGAATTCTCTGGTGTATTTTAAGGGTGGACGTGTCAGAGAAGTGTTGTCCACACTGATCACATCCATAGGGTTTCTCTCCAGTGTGAATTCTCCTGTGTTTTTTCAGGGTGGACTTCTCAGAGAAGTGTTGTCCACACTGATCACATCCATAGGCTTTCTCTCCAGTATGTATTTTCTTGTGGCTTTTAAGGTGTGCTATTTGAGAGAAGTGTTGTCCACAGTGATCACATCCATAGGGTTTCTCTCCAGTGTGAGTTCTCTGGTGTATTTTAAGGGTGGACGTGTCAGAGAAGTGTTGTCCAAACTGATCACATCCATAGGGTTTCTCTCCAGTGTGAATTCTCCTGTGTTTTTTCAGGGTGGACTTCTCAGAGAAGTGTTGACCACATTGATCACATCCATATGGTTTCTCTCCAGTGTGAATTCTCTGGTGTATTTTAAGGGTGGACGTGTCAGAGAAGTGTTGTCCACACTGATCACATCCATAGGGTTTCTCTCCAGTGTGAATTCTCCTGTGTTTTTTCAGGGTGGACTTCTCAGAGAAGTGTTGTCCACACTGATCACATCCATAGGCTTTCTCTCCAGTATGTATTTTCTTGTGGCTTTTAAGGTGTGCTATTTGAGAGAAGTGTTGTCCACACTGATCACATCCATAGGGTTTCTCTCCAGTGTGAATTCTCTGGTGTATTTTAAGTTTGGTCATTGTAGGGAAGCGTTTACCACACTGATCACAGCAGTGGTGTTTTTGCGTAGCCAAGCTTCTTTGTTCTTTCATCTCTGGTAGAACAAGTAAACCAGGCTGATGATGCAACACTGAATTGGAAACAAATTAAACATTGCTTAGTTGTATTTCATGGACTTAAAATAGCAGAAACTAATGTGAAGTTAATGTACACAAGTTTACATTAGCTTCATTTATATTTCGCTTCGACGATCTGTTGTGCATTTTAGAAAAAGAGACAAGCGACAGTATTTTAAGTCGATGCTAATATCAAAACAAATAAACATGACTTTTTATGACTGTATATCCATATAGACACAGTAAGTAACTTACAGAGGTCTTGATGATCCTTGGGTCCTCCCTGTTGAGTAGAATTATTGAGAGAGTTCATCTTCAGCTGAAGTCTGGAGTCCACAGTCAGATGTGATCAGAAATGATTGATATCCTGGAGGAGTTGTGGAGAACTGACAACTACAAACTCTTCTTATACTAGAGAGACTGAGGTGAAACCACTAACTGCTTGGTGTTGATTGGCCAAAGAGGAGAACAATAGAATCATGTCTCCACCAATCACAACCTAACAAACTGCTTCATGTGCTCCACCCCTCTCTAGCTCCTCCCCCAGGCCATGCTCTGTGCAACATTCTAGAAATAAACTGCTAACTGTGAGATTGCTTTGTAAGCTTCATATTTAATTAATCTAAACTATATCCAAATTATAATACATTGATGTATGAATATAAGTACATCCTATAAGTACATCAGTATGTGAACGTGAGTAAAGTAAATGCAGGAGTGAGCATTAATCCCAAATAACAGACACTGTCAGAGTCAAAGCATATAATATAGAAAACATGATTATTTAGTTATTGGTAAATCAGGAAACAAATAACTGAAACAAAATAAATAAAAATAACAAAACATTACAGTGAAGAAGAGAAAGAAAGTCAAACTCAATCAAATGCAGTGGGAAACAGAACAGTCTTTAATTGTGATTGTGATTCAACATAAATCAGAGTGCCAGCATACCTGCTGTGTTCTGGGAGTTTTTCCATATGTGGTGGATAAAAACTGCTGGTTTATAATAAACCTTAAAAACCTCAAAGGAGTAGTTCCTACTAAACACTCTCCATTGGGACTCCTACTGGAGACTGATGTTCACAAACTATATGGTAAGGATATTATGTACATGCAATGAGTATCTGGATAATATATGTCTGACAGTATTTAATAATATAAGTGGATATTAATTAATGCAGCAGAGTCAAAGAGGATTAATTGCTCCACATTCTTTCAGTAACATCAGAACCAAGTAGAACCAGCTCTGGTGAAGAAACAACTGCTCATACTGTGATTTACAAAGTGTCTTACAAAGAAAAACAGTTGGTTCTATCTGTTTTCCAAAACACAAACTGCCACTCACCCCTAAATGATTGCAGCCAGTCTTCATAAATAGTACACAAGCCTTCATATCTTGTCTTTTACCAGTATACTACCACACCCCCTGTACTTTTATTATTATTGTATTAAGGTGCGATGTAAGTTCAATTTGTTTCCACTTTAGTATAGAAGACAGTGGTCTGGTTTCTGTACAAAACTGGTCAAGGCCTAACACATTATCATATTGTCAAATCCTCTTAGTCTCATAGCCCATTGTGTAAAGTGTAGGCCTGTGTGCAGAAACATGTGTCCATACAGTATTATTAATTCATGATCAGGATAAGTCAGGATAATAATAATCATATCCGACATTAATGATTACATTGTTATTAACAACAGAGACACAATAACAGCAACAACTGTATTTGTGTAAACCTGGGAAACCACCTGGACAACTTTAAGTCTTCAAGTAATTGTTCAGGTTTTTTGCTCTGAGGGAATGAGGAGCACTCAGGTGTGTGGAATTAGTTTCAATAGGGTTGTGATGACTGCACTTTTATTCAATGTTTTTAATGCTAAATAATGAACAAAACTAAGCTAAATGATGATGGCTGATGCTTCATTCACTGTAGACAATGCATTCAAATGCAGAGATTAAACATGTTAATTAATGGCATTGGACAGATCACCTGTTAATGATCACATTATGGATGAACTGAGACCATTTTACACCTCTGACTCTGAGGAGTTCCAGCAGAACTACAGAAATAGGTCTATCACACACAACACATTTCACAAAGGGTAATATTAAGTTCTAAGGGATATGTGTAGTTAAAATAGCTCTAGTAATCATTGATATAATTATTGTTTGTTCAGTAACAGAAGTCTTCCCATGTCTCCACATCCAGTCATATGGATACATACAGAATAGAAGTGAAACTGTATAAGGGAAACTGGAAGACATTGAACTAAAACACAAGCTGTTAAATCTTTGCAGGGTTCTCTCTCCTTTAGGATGGAATTTGTAACCCACATGTACATTTATTTCTGTTTACCAAAGAGATTATAATGAAACTATATAAGCCTGTTCAATGCTGTGTGAAGTCGGGGCGGGCTAGTGGCCACTGCTATGAAATGTCCAGTAATTAAAGGAAACTAATTCCTCTTAGGTTGGACTAAATTGCTTTATTTTGATTCTCAACTGATTCTGACCTTACAGGCGTATTGCATATAGGCTCAACTTTGTTCCTGCTTAGGCCTACTGTAAATCGCTCTGGATTATGTGTCTGTCTGCTAAATGCCTCAATTCTAAATTCATATAATTAAATATTATTTGAGGTGTCAAAGTTGAACAAAATCTGCCCTATATGTTAGCACTTGGTCAACAATACCAAATGACGCTAGTTTTGTGGAATAATACATTTTTTATTACATTTTATAATATTCCTAATATCCACATTCTTTACCCAGGTTAAAATGTAAACAGGCTAAATGATGATGGCTGATGCTTCAGTCACTGCATTCAAATGCAGATAGTAAACGTGTTAATGGCCACTAGTTGTCTGGCATTGGACAGATTACCTGTTAATGATCACATTATGGATGAACTGAGACCATTTTACACCTCTTTGACTCTGATGAGTTTCAGCAGAAATACAGAACTGCCTTTTAAATGTTAAAGGTGCTGTAAGGGAGATGTTTTGTTAAAATGTCTCTAGTAAATCATTGATATATTGTTTGTTCAGTAACAGAGGTCTTCCCATGTCTCCATACCTACTTCACTAACATAATTATTACTGTTTCATAATGTGAATTGTGTTAAAAGTACAATTGATCAACAGTAATATGAAGGGGGAATTAAGGCCTGGGCTCTACTGTATTTAAGAACATATTAGCCTAATTTACTTACATAAACAAGCATCTTACAAAGAAAAACAGTTACAGTAGGCCTATTTTTTTCCCAAAACACAGACTGCCACTCACCCCTAAAATGATTGCAAACAGTCTTCATAAATAGTACACAAGCATTCACATCTTGTCTTTTACCAGTATACTACCACATCCCCTGTACTTTATTATTTTATTTTATTAAGGTGCAATGTAAATTTGTGTTGTTAAATTTGTTTCCACTTTAGTGTAGAAGACAGTGGTTTGTTTAACATAATGTGTCACTATAAAGATCAAGTGTACATTTTAACTAAATACTAACTAAATACATAGGCAGTTTGTTTTAGTGTTGAGTAACACAACAATGAATGATATTCTATATTTTTTGTAAAGCACGGACAATAGATTGATTCAACATTTTATTCAGTTTGTAGAATGGTAACAGTTCAACAAAAGTACAGGTCAATACAAAAAACCTACGAGTAAACACAATTGTTTACACCAGGGTCCTCCATTTTTCAATTAATCCGAACATTTAATGACATACAACTTAAATCGTCTAAATCTAAACTACAGCAAATCTGGAGAGTCTGTAACATGGCTGAAGACCAGTCCGTTCAAATAGTAAGTTTACTTGCAATTAATCTATACATGGAAACATTTGTTTCATCGCCATCCTATTAATCTAGAATTAACATGCTCATTTTCAGTGGCTCAAATTAGTACAATTCTTACACAAGAGTCAACAGTTTAAATCCAGTGTGTACAACCCTGTGGAAATCTAAATTATTTGAATTACTAAAAAGCTTTTCCTTAAACATCACAATTATTTGGGTTTCTCTCCAGTGTGAACTCTCTGGTGGGTTTTAAGGCTGGACATTTGAGAGAAGTGTTTCCCACAATGATCACATCCATAGGGTTTCTCTCCAGTATGAATTCTCTGGTGGCTTTTAAGGTTTGCAATTTGAGAGAAGTGTTGTCCACACTGATCACATCCATAGGGTTTCTCTCCAGTGTGAATTCTCTGGTGTGTTTTAAGGTTTGCCATTGTAGAGAAGTGTTGTCCACAATGATCACATCCATAGGGTTTCTCTCCAGTGTGAATTCTCTGGTGTCTTTTAAGGCTGTCCATTCTAGAGAAATGTTGTCCACACTGATCACATCCATAGGGTTTCTCTCCAGTGTGAATTTGCTTGTGTCCTTTAAGGTGTGCCATTGTAGAGAAGTGTTGTCCACACTGATCACATCCATAGGGTTTCTCTCCAGTGTGAATTATCTGGTGGCTTCTAAGGTTTGCAATTTGAGAGAAGTATTGTCCGCACTGATCACATCCATAGGGTTTCTCTCCAGTGTGAATTCTCTGGTGGCTTTTAAGGTTTGCTTTTTGAGAGAAGTGTTGTCCACACTGATCACATCCATAGGGTTTCTCCCCAGTGTGAATTCTCTGGTGGGTTTTAAGGCTGGACATTTTAGGGAAGCGTTTACCACACTGATCACAGCAGTGGTGTTTTTGCGTAGCCAAGGTTCTTTGTTCATTCACCTCTGGTAGAACAGGTAAACCAGGCTGATGATGCAACACTGAATTGGAAACAAATTAAACATTGCTTAGTTGTACTTCATGGACTTATACGATCTGTTGTGCATTTTAGAAAAAATAGACGACAGTATTTTAAGTTAATATCAAAACAAAACAAATAAACATGACTTTTTATGACTTTATATCCATATGGACACGGTAAGTAACTTACAGAGGTCTTGATGATCATTGGGTCCTCCCTGTTGAGCAGAATTGTTGAGAGAGTTCATCTTCAGCTGAAGTCTGGAGTCCACAGTCAGATGTGATCAGAAATGATTGATATCCTGGAGGAGTTGTGGAGAACTGACAACTACAAACTCTTCTTATACTAGAGAGCCTGAGGTGGAACCACTAACTGCTTGGTGTTGATTGGCCAAAGAGGAGAACAATAGAATCATGTCTCCACCAATCACAACCTAACAAACTGCTGCATGTGCTCCACCCCTCTCTAGCTCCTCCCCCATGCCATGCTCTGTGCAACATTCTAGAAATAAACTGCTAACTGTGAGATTGCTTTGTAAGCTTCATATTTAATTAATCTAAACTATATCCAAATTATAATACATTGATGTATGAATATAAGTACATCCTATCAGTCTATGTGAACGTGAGTAAAGTAAATGCAGGAGTGAGCATAAATCCCAAATAACTGACACTGTCACTGAAACAAAATAAATAAAAATAACAAAACATTACAGCAGAGAAGAGAAAGAAAGTCAAACTCAATCAAATGCAGTGGAAAACAGAACAGTCTTTAATTGTGATTCAACATAAATCAGAGTGCCAGCATACCTGCTGTTTTCTGGGAGTTTTTACATATGTGGTGCATAAAAATCGCTGGTTTATAATAAACCTTAAAAACCTCAAAGGAGTAGTTCCTACCAAACACTCTCCATTGGGACTCCTTCTGGAGACTGATGTTCACAAACTATATGGTAAGGATATTATGTACATGTAATGAGTATCTGGATAATATATGTCTAACAGTATTGAATAATATAAGTGGATATTAATTAATGCAGCAGAGTCAAAGAGGATTGCTCCACATTATTTTAGTAACATCAGAACCAGCTCTGGTGAAGAAACAACTGCTCATAATGTGATTTACATCCCAGTGTCTTACAAAAAAAAACAGTTGGGTCTATTTGTTTTCCAAAACACAAACTGCCACTCACCCCTAAAATGATTGCAGTCGTCATAAATAGTACACAAGCCTTCATATCTTGTCTTTTACCAGTATACTACCACATCCCCTGTACCCTTATTATTATTTTATTAAGTTGCGATGTAAGTTCAATTTGTTTCCACTTTAGTATAGAAGACAGTGGTCTGGTTTCTGTGCAAAACTGGTCAAGGCTCAACAACAAATTAGTATATTGTCAAATCCTCTTAGTCTCATAGCCCATTGTGTAATGTGTAGGCCATGTGTCCATACAGTATTATTAATACATGATCCAGATAAATTATCATTATCCTTATAATAACACTCAGGTGTGTGGAATTTTCAAATGCTAAATAATGAACAAAACCCACATTCTTTACCCAGGTTAAAATGTAAACAGGCTAAATGATGATGGCTGATGCTTCAGTCACTGTAGACAATGCATTAAAATGCAGATATTAAACGTGTTAATGGCCACTGGTTGTCTGGCATTGGACAGATCACCTGTTAAGGATCACATTATGGATGAACTGAGACCATTTTACACCTGACTGGAGTTTCAGCAGAACTACAGAAATAGGTCTATCACACACAACACATTTCACAAAGGATAATATTAAGTTCTAAGGGATATGTGTAGTTAAAATAGCTCTAGTAATCATTGATATAATAATTTTTTGTTCAGTAACAGAAGTCTTCCCATGTCTCCACATCCAGTCATATGGATACATACAGAATAGAAGTGAAACTGTATAAGGGAAACTGGAAGACATTGAACTAAAACACAAGCTGTTAAATCTTTGCAGGGTTCTCTCTCCTTTAGGATGGAATTTGTAACCCACATGTACATTTATTTATGTTTACCAAAGAGATTGTGCGATGGGCAGACTCCTGGTACTGAACAAAGACTGCATGTTTAAAGGGATGTTTCACTTTAAAATGAAACTATTGACTGAGGAATGAGGAGTACTAAAAATAACAGTCCGTTCAAATAGTATGTTAAGTATACTTTAAATTAATCTATACATGGAAACATTTGTTTCATCTATATTGGGGTCAGCCCAACTAGTGTCTGGATTTACATATGATATCGTATACAAATTTTAACTAAAACAAAGGGTGCATGTGCTTCAATCTAGATTAAATCTATTCATGTCATACATGTAAGCTTATGTTTGTTTCCTGCGACAGACGGTTCAAACCTTGATTACATGTTAACTGGTATTCATCTCACGCTTGAGAATAATATTACAATACAAATCTAACACTAGTAACCAATTTGATTCATAAAAGCTGATACGTTATTTGAATTTGGAGGGTTGAATATAACAATTTGATCAGGACTACAACATATATGTACATACAATGTAGCCTATCTGGATAATATTTGTACAGTCTAACAGTATTGAATAATATATGTGGATATTAATTAATGCAGCAGAGTCATTAAGATGATTTAACCCGTTTGTTTTAGTGTGTTTTAAGTAAAACAACAATTAATGATAATCTATATTTTTGTAAAGCACGGACAAATGATTGATTCAACACTTTATTCAGTTTGTAGAATGGTTACAGTTCAACAAAAGTACAGGTCAATACAAAAAACCTACGAGGAAACACAATTGTTTACACCAGGGTCCTCCATTTTTCAATTAATCCGAACATTTAATGACATACAACTTAAATCGTCTAAATGTAAACTACAGCAAATCTGGGGAATCTGTAACATGGCAGAAGACCAGTCCGTTCAAATAGTAAGTTTACTTGCAATTAATCTATACATGGAAACATTTTTTTTATCGCCATCCTATGAATCTAGAATTAACATGCTCATATATATGTAATGCATTTAAACAGTTTAGCCTTAAACAAATAGTTTGTGCGGTCAGGACATTTTCAGTGGCTCAAATTAGTACAAGAATCAACTGTTTAAATCCAGTGTGTGAAAATCTAAATTATTTGAATTACTAAAAAGCTTTTCAACAAACATCACAATTATTTGGGTTTCTCTCCAGTGTGAACTCTCTGGTGGGTTTTAAGGCTGGACCTTTGAGAGAAGTGTTTCCCACATTGATCACATCCATAGGGTTTCTCTCCAGTGTGAATTCTCTGGTGTGCTTTAAGGCTACTCATTGTGGAGAAGTGTTTCCCACATTGATCACATCCATATGGTTTCTCTCCAGTGTGAATTCTCTGGTGGCTTTTAAGGCTTGCAATTTCAGAGAAGTGTTGTCCACACTGATCACATCCATAGGGTTTCTCTCCAGTGTGAATTTTCTGGTGGCTTTTAAGGTTTGCAATTTGAGAGAAGTGTTGTCCACAATGATCGCATCCATAGGGTTTCTCTCCAGTGTGAATTCTCTGGTGTGTTTTAAGGCTATACATTTGAGAGAATTGTTGTCCACATTGATCACATCCATATGGTTTCTCTCCAGTGTGAATTCTCTGGTGTTTTTTAAGGTTTGCAATTTGAGAGAAGTGTTGTCCACAATGATCGCATCCATAGGGTTTCTCTCCAGTGTGAATTCTCTGGTGTGTTTTAAGGCTATACATTTGAGAGAATTGTTGTCCACATTGATCACATCCATATGGTTTCTCTCCAGTGTGAATTCTCTGGTGTTTTTTCAGGGTGGACATTCTATGGAAGCGTTTACCACACTGATCACATCCATAGGGTTTCTCTCCAGTGTGAATTCTCTGGTGTATTTTAAGGCTGGACATTCTAGTGAAGCGTTTACCACACTGATCACAACAGTGGTGTTTTTGCGTAGCCAAGCTTCTTTGTTCATTCACCTCTGGTAGAACAGGTAAACCAGGCTGATGATGCAACACTGAATTGGAAACAAATTAAACATTGCTTAGTTGTACTTCATGGACTTAAAATCGCAGAAACTAATGTGAAGTTAATGTACACAATTTTACATTAGCTTCAATTTATAGTTTGCTTTGACGATCTGTTGTGCATTTTAGAAAGAGACAAGCGACAGTATTTTAAGTCGATTCTAATATCAAAACAAATAAACATGACTTTTTATGAATGTATATCCATATTGACGCCAGCATCTTACCTTGCCTACTTTTCCAAAACACAGACTGCCACTCACCCCTAAAATGATTGCAAACAGTCTTCATAAATAGTACACAAGCCTTCACATCTTGTCTTTTACCAGTATACTACCACATCCCCTGTACTTTATTATTTTATTTTATTAAGGTGCAATGTAAAATTGTGTTGTTAAATTTGTTTCCACTTTAGTGTAGAAGACAGTGGTTTGTTTAACATAATGTGTCACTATATAGATCAAGTGTACATTCTAATTATATACTAAGAAGAACAAAACGTAACTAAATACATAGGCAGTTTGTTTTAGTGTTGAGTACAATGAGTTAACAACAATTAATGATAATCTATATTTTTTGTAAAGCACGGACAAATGATTGATTCAACATTTTATTCAGTTTGTAGAATGGTTACAGTTCAACAAAAGTACAGGTCAATACAAAAAACCTACGAGGAAACACAATTGTTTACACCAGGGTCCTCCATTTTTCAATTAATCCGAACATTTAATGACATACAACTAAAATCGCCTAAATGTAAACTACAGCAAATCTGGCGAGTCTGTAACATGGTAGAAGACCAGTCCGTTCAAATAGTAAGTTTACTTGCAATTAATCTATACATGGAAACATTTGTTTCATCGCCATCCTATTAATCTAGAATTAACATGCTCATTTTCAGTGGCTCAAATTAGTACAATTATAACACAAGAGTCAACAGTTTAAATCCAGTGTGTACAACCCTGTGAAAATCTAAATTATTTGAATTACTAAAAAGCTTTTCCTTAAACATCACAATTATTTGGGTTTCTCTCCAGTGTGAACTCTCTGGTGGGTTTTAAGGCTGGACATTTTAGAGAAGTGTTTCCCACAATGATCACATCCATAGGGTTTCTCTCCAGTGTGAATTCTCTGGTGTGTTTTAAGGTTTGCAATTTGAGAGAAGTGTTGTCCACAATGATCACACCCATAGGGTTTCTCTCCAGTGTGAATTATCTGGTGTATTTTAAGGCTGGACATTCTAGGGAAGCGTTTACTACACTGATCACATCCATAGGGTTTCTCTCCAGTGTGAATTCTCTGGTGGGTTTTAAGGTGTGCCATTGTAGAGAAGTGTTGTCCACACTGATCACATCCATAGGGTTTCTCTCCAGTGTGAATTCTCTGGTGGCTTCTAAGGTTTGCAATTTGAGAGAAGTATTGTCTGCACTGATCACATCCATAGGGTTTCTCTCCAGTGTGAATTCTCTGGTGGCTTTTAAGGTTTGCTTTTTGAGAGAAGTGTTGTCCACACTGATCACATCCATAGGGTTTCTCCCCAGTGTGAATTCTCTGGTGGTTTTTAAGGCTGGACATTTTAGGGAAGCGTTTACCACACTGATCACAGCAGTGGTGTTTTTGCGTAGCCACGGTTCTTTGTTCATTCACCTCTGGTAGAACAGGTAAACCAGGCTGATGATGCAACACTGAATTGGAAACAAATTAAACATTGCTTAGTTGTACTTCATGGACTTATACGATCTGTTGTGCATTTTAGAAAAAATAGACGACAGTATTTTAAGTTAGTATCAAAACAAAACAAATAAACATGACTTTTTATGACTTTATATCCATATAGACACGGTAAGTAACTTACAGAGGTCTTGATGATCATTGGGTCCTCCCTGTTGAGCAGAATTGTTGAGAGAGTTCATCTTCAGCTGAAGTCTGGAGTCCACAGTCAGATGTGATCAGAAATGATTGATATCCTAGAGGAGTTGTGGAGAACTGACAACTACAAACTCTTCTTATACTAGAGAGTCTGAGGTGGAACCACTAAGTGCTTGGTGTTGATTGGCCAAAGAGGAGAACAATAGAATCATGTCTCCACCAATCACAACCTAACAAACTGCTGCATGTGCTCCACCCCTCTCTAGCTCCTCCCCCATGCCATGCTCTGTGCAACATTCTAGAAATAAACTGCTAACTGTGAGATTGCTTTGTAAGCTTCATATTTAATTAATCTAAACTATATCCAAATTATAATACATTGATGTATGAATATAAGTACATCCTATCAGTCTATGTGAACGTGAGTAAAGTAAATGCAGGAGTGAGCATGAATCCCAAATAACAGACACTGTCATAGTCAAAGCATATAATATAGAAAACACGATTATTTAGTTATTGGTAAATCAGGAAACAAATAACTGAAACAAAAATAAATAAAAATAACAAAACATTACAGCGCAGAAGAGAAAGAAAGTCAAACTCAATCAAATGCAGTGGGAAACAGAACAGTTTAATTGTGATTCAACATGAATCAGAGTGCCAGCATACCTGCTGTTTTCTGGGAGTTTTTCCATATGTGGTGCATAAAAACTGCTGGTTTATAATAAACCTTAAAAAACCTCAAAGGAGTAGTTCCTACCAAACACTCTCCATTGGGACTCCTACTGGAGACTGATGTTCACAAACTATATGGTAAGGATATTATTTAACATGCAATGAGTATCTGGATAATATATGTCTGACAGTATTTAATAATATAATTGGATATTAATGAATGCAGCAGAGTCAAAGAGGATTAATTGCTCCACATTCTTTCAGTAACAACAGAACCAAGTAGAACCAGCTCTGGTGAAGAAACAACTGCTCATACTGTGATTTACAAAGTGTCTTACAAAGAAAAACAGTTGGGTCTGTTTTCCAAAACACAAACTGCCACTCACACCTGAAATTATTGCAGCCAGTCTTCATAAATAGTACACAAGCCTTCATATCTTGTCTTTTACCAGTATACTACCACACCCCCTGTACTTTTATTATTATTGTATTAAGGTGCGATGTAAGTTCAATTTGTTTCCACTTTAGTATAGAAGACAGTGGTCTGGTTTCTGTACAAAACTGGTCAAGGCCTAACAACACATTAGTATATTGTCAAATCCTCTTAGTCTAATAGCCCATTGTGTAATGTCCACATCCATACAGTATTATTAATTCATGATCAGGATAAGTCAGGATAATAATAATCATATCCTACATTCACGATTACATTGTTATTAACAACAGAGACACAATAACGGCAACAACTGTATTTGTGTAAACCTGGGAAACCTGGACAACTTTAAGTCTTTAAGTCATTGTTCAGGTTGTTTTGCTCTGAGGGAATGAGGAGCACTCAGGTGTGTGGAATTAGTTTCAATAGGGTGATGATGGCTGATGCTTCATTCACTGTAGACAATGCATTCAAATGCAGAGATTGAACATGTTAATTAATGGCCACCATTGGACAGATCACCTGTTAATGATCACATTATAGATGAACTGAGACAATTTTACACATCTTTGACTCTGAGGAGTTCCAGCAGAAAGTACAGAAATAGGTCTAATATTAAGTTCTAAGGGATATGTGTAGTTAAAATGGCTCTAGTAATCATTGATATAATTATTGTTTGTTCAGTAACAGAAGTCTTCCCATGTCTCCACATCCAGTCATATGGATACATACAGAATAGAAGTGAAACTGTAAGGGAAACTGGAAGACATTGAACTAAAACACAAGCTGATAAATCTTTGCAGGGTTCTCTCTCCTTTAGGATGGGATTTGTAACCCACATGTACATTTATTTCTGTTTACCAAAGAGCTTGTGCGATGGGCAGAGTGGGCAGACTATAATACTATATAAGGCTAGTGGCCACTGCTATGAAATGTCCAGTAATTAAAGAAAACTAACTCCTCTTAGGTTGGACTAAATTGCTTTATTTTGATTCTCAACTGATTCTGACCTTACAGGCGTATGCATATAGGCTCAACTTTGTTCCTGCTTAGGCCTACTGTAAATCGCTCTGGATTATGAGTGTCTGCTAAATGCCTCAATTCTAAATTCATATAATTAAATATTATTTGAGGTGTCAAAGTTGAACAAAATCTGCCCTATATGTTAGCAATTGGTCAACAATACCAAATGACGCTAGTTTTGTGGAATAATACATTTTTAATTACATTTTATAATATTCCTAATATTCATATTCACCAAAACCAGACCAGAACTCCCACCATGGGAACTATATAAGGCTCTATGCAGCCTGTTCAATGCTGTGTGAAGTCGGGGCTAGTGGCCACTGCTATGAAAAGTCCCTCCCACCGCGTCAGAGAGGGCCAAACCGGGTAGTATCTCCCCTACGCCATCCCATTGGATCCCATGTTGGATCACATCCATTTGGTTTCTCCCCAGTATGAATTATCTGGTGTTTCTTTAAGGCTATTTTGAGAGAAGTGTTGTCCACAATGATCACATCCATATCGTTTCTCCCCAGTATGAATTGTGCTTTAAGGCTGGACATTCTAGGGAAGTGTTTACCACTTACCACATTCTTCCCACAGGTTAAAATGTAAACAGGCTAAATGATGATGGCTGATGCTTCAGTCACTGTAGTCGATGCATTCAAATGCAGAGATTAAACGTGTTAATGGTCACTGGTTGTCTGGCATTGGACAGATCACCTGTTAAGGATCACATTATTCAGCAGAACGACAGAACTGCCTTTTAAATGTTAAAGGTGCTGTAAGGGAGATGTTTTGTTAGAATGGCTCTAGTAAATCATTTATATATTGTTTGTTCAGTAACAGATCGTCTTCCCATATGTCTCCATACGTACTTCACTAACATCATTATTACTGTTTCATAATGTGAATTGTGTTAAAAGTACAATTGATCAACAGTAATATGAAGGGGGAATTAAGGCCTGGGCTCTACTGTATTTAAGAACATATTAGCCTAATTTATTTACATACGCCTTGACGCCAGCATCTTACCTTGCCTATTTGTTTTCCAAAACACAGACTGCCACTCACCCCTAAAATGATTGCAAACAGTCTTCATAAATAGTACACAAGCCTTCACATCTTGTCTTTTACCAGTATACTACCACATCCCCTGTACTTTATTATTTTATTTTATTAAGGTGCAATGTAAATTTGTGTTGTTAAATTTGTTTCCACTTTAGTGTAGAAGACAGTGGTTTGTTTAACATAATGTGTCACTATAAAGATCAAGTGTACATTTTAACTAAATACTAACTAAATACATAGGCAGTTTGTTTTAGTGTTGAGTAAAACAACAATTAATTATATTCTATATTTTTTGTAAAGCACGGACAAATGTTTGAAGAAAAACATTTTATTCAGTTTGTAGAATGGTAACAGTTCAACAAAAGTACAGGTCAATACAAAAAACCTACGAGGAAACACAATTGTTTACACCAGGGTCCTCCATTTTTCAATTAATCTGAACATTTAATGACATACAAATAAAATCGTCTAAATGTAAACTACAGCGAATCTGGGGGACATGGCTGAAGACCAGTCCGTTCAAATAGTAAGTTTACTATTAATCTATAATTAACATGCTCATACAGTATATATGTAATGCTTTTAAACTGTTTAAACAGTTTTTAAACAATTGTTTAAGAAATACCATATGGATCAACATGTTACACTTGGTTGTAATGTGGATTAATATGTGTGCGTTCAGGACATTTTCAGTGGCTCAAATTAGTACAATTCTAACAATAGAGTCAACAGTTTAAATCCAGTGTGTACAACCCTGTGAAAATCTAAATTATTTTAATTACTAAAAGGCTTTTCAACAAACAATTATTTGGCTTTCTCTCCAGTGTGAACTCTCTGGTGGGTTTTAAGGCTGGACATTTGAGAGAAGTGTTTCCCACACTGATCACATCCATAGGGTTTCTCTCCAGTGTGAATTTGCTTGTGTGTTTTAAGGTGGGTCAAATGAGAGAAGTGTTTCCCACAATGATCACATCCATAGGGTTTCTCTCCAGTGTGAATTCTCTGGTGTGTTTTAAGGTTTCCCCTTTAGTATAGAAGACAGTGGTCTGGTTTCTGTACAAAACTGGTCAAGGCCTAACAACACATTATCATATTGTCAAATCCTCTTAGTCTCATAGCCCATTGTGTAAAGTGTAGGCCTGTGTGCAGAAACATGTGTCCATACAGTATTATTAATTCATGATCAGGATAAGTCAGGATAATAATAATCATATCCGACATTAATGATTACATTGTTATTAACAACAGAGACACAATAACAGCAACAACTGTATTTGTGTAAACCTGGGAAACCTGGACAACTTTAAGTCTTCAAGTCATTGTTCAGGTTGTGTTGCTCTGAGGGAATGAGGAGCACTCAGGTGTGTGGAATTAGTTTCAATAGGGTTGTGATGACTGCACTTTTATTCAATGTTTTTTTTTTCAAATGCTAAATAATGAACAAAACCCACATTCCTACCCCAGGTTAAAATGTAAACAGGCTAAATGATGATGGCTGATGCTTCCTTCACTGTAGACAATGCATTCAAATGCAGAGATTAAACATGTTAATTAATGGCCACCATAGGACAGATCACCTGTTAATGATCACATTATGGATGAACTGAGACAATTTTACACATCTTTGACTCTGAGGAGTTCCAGCAGAAAGTACAGAAATAGGTCTAATATTAAGTTCTAAGGGATATGTGTAGTTAAAATAGCTCTAGTAATCATTGATATAATTATTGTTTGTTCAGTAACAGAAGTCTTCCCATGTCTCCATATCCAGTCATATAACTCATATAGGATACATACAGAATAGAAGTGAAACTGTATAAGGGAAACTGGAAGACATTGAACTAAAACACAAGCTGTTAAATCTTTGCAGGGTTCTCTCTCCTTTAGGATGGAATTTGTAACCCACATGTACATTTATTTATGTTTACCACAGAGCTTGTGCGATGGGCAGAGTGGGCAGACTATAATACTATATAAGGCTAGTGGCCACTGCTATGAAATGTCCAGTAATTAAAGAAAACTAATTCCTCTTAGGTTGGACTAAATTGCTTTATTTTGATTCTCAACTGATTCTGACCTTACAGGCGTATGCATATAGGCTCAACTTTGTTCTTGCTTAGGCCTACTGTAAATCGCTCTGGATTAATTCAAGAATTCAAGGGAGATGTTTTGTTAAAATGGCTCTAGTAAATCATTGATATATTGTTTGTTCAGTAACAGAGGTCTTCCCATATGTCTCCATACCTACTTCACTAACATCATTATTACTATTTCATAATGTGAATTGTGTTAAAAGTACAATTGATCAACAGTAATATGAAGGGGGGATTAAGGCCTGGGCTCTACTGTATTTAAGAACATATTAGCCTAATTTACTTACATACGCCAGCATCTTACAAAGAAAAACAGATAGGCATATTTGTTTTCCAAAACACAGACTGCCACTCACCCCTAAAATGATTGCAAACAGTCTTCATAAATAGTACACAAGCTTTCACATCTTGTCTTTTACCAGTATACTACCACATCCCCTGTACTTTATTATTTTATTTTATTAAGGTGCAATGTCAATTTGTGTTGTTAAATTTGTTTCCCCTTTAGTGTAGAAGACAGTGGTTTGTTTAACACAATGTGTCACTATATAGATCAAGTGTACATTTTAATTATATACTAAGAAGAACAAAACGTAACTAAATACATAGGCAGTTTGTTTTAGTGTTGAGTAAAACAACAATTAATGATGATATTTTTGTAAAGCACGGACAAACGATTGATTCAACACTTTATTCAGTTTGTAGAATGGTTACAGTTCAACAAAAGTACAGGTCAATACAAAAAACCTGATACGAGGATCACAATTGTTTACACCAGGGTCCTCCATTTTTCAATTAATCCGAACATTTAATGACATACGACTAAAATCGTCTAAATGTAAACTACAGCAAATCTGGAGAATATGTAACATGGCAGAAGACCAGTCCGTTCAAATAGTAAGTTTACTTGCAATTAATCTATACATGGAAACATTTGTTTCATCGCCATCCTATTAATCTAGAATTAACATGCTCATTTTCAGTGGCTCAAATTAGTACAATTATAACACAAGAGTCAACAGTTTAAATCCAGTGTGTACAACCTTGTGAAAATCTAAATTATTTGAATTACTAAAAGGCTTTTCAACAAACAATTATTTGGCTTTCTCTCCAGTGTGAACTCTCTGGTGGGTTTTAAGGTGGGTCAAATGAGAGAAGTGTTTCCCACAATGATCACATCCATAGGGTTTCTCTCCAGTGTGAATTCTCTGGTGTGTTTTAAGGTTTGCCATTGTAGAGAAGTGTTGTCCACAATGATCACACCCATAGGGTTTCTCTCCAGTGTGAATTCTCTGGTGGGTTTTAAGGTTGGACATTTGAGAGAAGTGTTGTCCACAATGATCACATCCATAGGGTTTCTCTCCAGTGTGAATTCGCTTGTGTCCTTTAAGGTGGGCCATAGTAGAGAAGTGTTGTCCACAATGATCACATCCATAGGGTTTATCTCCAGTGTGAATTCTCTGGTGGGTTTTAAGGTTTGCAATTTTAGAGAAGTGTTGTCCACAATGATCACATCCATAGGGTTTCTCTCCAGTGTGAATTCTCTGGTGGGTTTTAAGGTTTGCAATTTGAGAGAAGTTTTGTCCACAATGATCACATCCATAGGGTTTCTCTCCAGTGTGAATTCTCTGGTGGGTTTTAAGGTTTGCAATTTGAGAGAAGTGTTGTCCACAATGATCACATCCATAGGGTTTCTCTCCAGTGTGAATTCTCTGGTGTGTTTTAAGTTGTGCCATTGTAGAGAAGTGTTGTCCACAATGATCACATCCATAGGGTTTCTCTCCAGTGTGAATTCGCTTGTGTCCTTTAAGTTGTGCCATTGTAGAGAAGTGTTGTCCACAATGATCACATCCATAGGGTTTCTCTCCAGTGTGAATTTTCTGGTGTGTTTTAAGGTTGTACATTTGAGAAAAGTGTTGTCCACACTGATCACATCCATAGGGTTTCTCTCCTGTGTGAATTAGCTTGTGTCCTTTAAGGTGTGCCATTTTAGAGAAGTGTTTCCCACACTGATCACATCCATAGGGTTTCTCTCCAGTATGAATTCTGTGGTGACTCTTCAGGGTGGCCTTGTCAGAAAAATGTTGTCCACACTGATCACATCCATAGGGTTTCTCTCCAGTGTGAATTATTCTAACACAAGAGTCAACAGTTTAAATCCAGTGTTAAACCTTGTGAAAATCTATTTGAATTACTAAAAGGCTTTTCCACAAACATCACAATTATTTGGCTTTCTCTCCAGTGTGAACTTTCTGGTGGATTTTAAGGCTGGATATGTGAGAGAAGTGTTTCCCACAATGATCACATCCATAGGGTTTCTCTCCAGTGTGAACTCTCTGGTGGCTTTTAAGGCTATTCATTTGAGAGAAGTGTTGTCCACAATGATCACATCCATATGGTTTCTCTCCAGTGTGAATTCTCTGGTGTGTTTTAAGGTTTGCCATTTTAGAGAAGTGTTGTCCACAATGATCACATCCATAGGGTTTCTCTCCAGTGTGAATTATCTGGTGTGTTTTAAGGTTTGCCATTGTAGAGAAGTGTTGTCCACAATGATCACATCCATAGGGTTTCTCTCCAGTGTGAATTCTCTGGTGTCTTTTAAGGTTTGCCATTGTAGAGAAGTGTTGTCCACAATGATCACATCCATAGGGTTTCTCTCCAGTGTGAATTTTCTTGTGGCTTTTAAGGTGTGCAATTTGAGAGAAGTGTTGTCCACACTGATCACAGCCATATGGTTTCTCTCCAGTGTGTATTCTCTGGTGGCTTTTAAGGTTTGCAATTTGAGAGAAGTGTTGTCCACACTGATCACATCCATATGGTTTCTCTCCAGTGTGAATTCTCTGGTGTCTTTTAAGGCTTGCCATTGTAGAGAAGTGTTGTCCACACTGATCACATCCATAGGGTTTCTCTCCAGTGTGAATTCTGTGGTGACTCTTCAGGGTGGCCTTGTCAGAAAAATGTTGTCCACACTGATCACATCCATAGGGTTTCTCTCCAGTGTGAATTATCTGGTGGCTTTTAAGGTGTGCAATTTGAGAGAAGTGTTGTCCACACTGATCACAGCCATAGGGTTTCTCTCCAGTGTGAATTCTCTGGTGTCTTTTAAGGCTGGACATTCTAGGGAAGCGTTTACCACACTGATCACAGCAGTGGTGTTTTTGCGTAGCCAAGCTTCTTTGTTCATTCACCTCTGGTAGAACAGGTAAACCAGGCTGATGATGCAACACTGAATTGGAAACAAATTAAACATTGCTTAGTTGTACTTCATGGACTTAAAATCGCAGAAACTAATGTGAACGAATGAAACAATTTTACATTAGCTTCATTCGCTTTGACGATCTGTTGTGCATTTTAGAAAAAGAGACAGTATTTTCATGCTAATATTGTCGATGCTAATATCAAAACAAAAGAAATAAACATGACTTTTTATGACTGTATATCCATATAGACACATCAAGTAACTTACAGAGGTCTTGATGATCCTTGGGTCCTCCCTGTTGAGTAGAATTGTTGAGAGAGTTCATCTTCAGCTGAAGTCTGGAGTCCACAGTCAGATGTGATCAGAAATGATTGATATCCTGGAGGAGTTGTGGAGAACTGACAACTACAAACTCTTCTTATACTAGAGAGACTGAGGTGAAACCACTAACTGCTTGGTGTTGATTGGCCAAAGAGGAGAACAATAGAATCATGTCTCCACCAATCACAACCTAACAAACTGCTGCATGTGCTCCACCCCTCTCTAGCTCCTCCCCCAGGCCATGCTCTGTGCAACATTCTAGAAATAAACTGCTAACTGTGAGATTGCTTTGTAAGCTTCATATTTAATTAATCTAAACTATATCCAAATTATAATACATTGATGTATGAATATAAGTACATCCTATCAGTCTATGTGAACGTGAGTAAAGTAAATGCAGGAGTGAGCATTAATCCCAAATAACAGACACTGTCAGAGTCAAAGCATATAATATAGAAAACATGATTATTTAGTTATTGGTAAATCAGGAAACAAATAACTGAAACAAAATAAATAAAAATAACAAAACATTACAGTGAAGAAGAGAAAGAAAGTCAAACTCAATCAAATGCAGTGGAAAACAGAACAGTCTTTAATTGTGATTCAACATAAATCAGAGTGCCAGCATACCTGCTGTGTTCTGGGAGTTTTTCCATATGTGGTGGATAAAAACTGCTGGTTTATAATAAACCTTAAAAACCTCAAAGGAGTAGTTCCTACCAAACACTCTCCATTGGGACTCCTTCTGGAGACTGATGTTCACAAACTATATGGTAAGGATATTATTTACATGCGATGAGTATCTGGATAATATATGTCTAACAGTATTGAATAATATAAGTGGATATTAATTAATGCAGCAGAGTCAAAGAAGATTGCTCCACATTCTTTCAGTAACATCAGAACCAAGTAGAACCAGCTCTGGTGAAGAAACAACTGCTCATACTGTGATTTACATCCCAGTGTCTTACAAAGAAAAACAGTTGGGTCTATTTGTTTTCCAAAACACAAACTGCCACTCACACCTGAAATGATTGCAGCCAGTCTTCATAAATAGTACACAAGCCTTCATATCTTGTCTTTTACCAGTATACTACCACACCCCCTGTACTTTTATTATTATTGTATTAAGGTGCGATGTAAGTTCAATTTGTTTCCACTTTAGTATAGAAGACAGTGGTCTGGTTTCTGTACAAAACTGGTCAAGGCCTAACAACACATTAGTATATTGTCAAATCCTCTTAGTCTAATAGCCCATTGTGTAATGTCCACATCCATACAGTATTATTAATTCATGATCAGGATAAGTCAGGATAATAATAATCATATCCTACATTAATGATTACATTGTTATTAACAACAGAGACACAATAACGGCAACAACTGTATTTGTGTAAACCTGGACAACTTTAAGTCTTTAAGTCATTGTTCAGGTTGTTTTGCTCTGAGGGAATGAGGAGCACTCAGGTGTGGAATTAGTTTCAATAGGGTTGTGATGACTGCACTTTTATTCAATGTTGTTTTTAATGCTAAATAATGAACAAAAGCCACATTCCTACCCCAGGTTAAAATGTAAACAGGCTAAATGATGATGGCTGATGCTTCCTTCACTGTAGACAATGCATTCAAATGCAGAGATTAAACATGTTAATTAATGGCCACCATAGGACAGATCACCTGTTAATGATCACATTATGGATGAACTGAGACAATTTTACACATCTTTGACTCTGAGGAGTTCCAGCAGAAAGTACAGAAATAGGTCTAATATTAAGTTCTAAGGGATATGTGTAGTTAAAATAGCTCTAGTAATCATTGATATAATTATTGTTTGTTCAGTAACAGAAGTCTTCCCATGTCTCCATATCCAGTCATATAACTCATATAGGATACATACAGAATAGAAGTGAAACTGTATAAGGGAAACTGGAAGACATTGAACTAAAACACAAGCTGTTAAATCTTTGCAGGGTTCTCTCTCCTTTAGGATGGAATTTGTAACCCACATGTACATTTATTTATGTTTACCACAGAGCTTGTGCGATGGGCAGAGTGGGCAGACTATAATACTATATAAGGCTAGTGGCCACTGCTATGAAATGTCCAGTAATTAAAGAAAACGAATTCCTCTTAGGTTGGACTAAATTGCTTTATTTTGATTCTCAACTGATTCTGACCTTACAGGCGTATGCATATAGGCTCAACTTTGTTCTTGCTTAGGCCTACTGTAAATCGCTCTGGATTAATTCAAGAATTCAAGGGAGATGTTTTGTTAAAATGGCTCTAGTAAATCATTGATATATTGTTTGTTCAGTAACAGAGGTCTTCCCATATGTCTCCATACCTACTTCACTAACATCATTATTACTATTTCATAATGTGAATTGTGTTAAAAGTACAATTGATCAACAGTAATATGAAGGGGGGATTAAGGCCTGGGCTCTACTGTATTTAAGAACATATTAGCCTAATTTACTTACATACGCCAGCATTTTACAAAGAAAAACAGATAGGCATATTTGTTTTCCAAAACAGACTGCCACTCACCCCTAAAATGATTGCAAACAGTCTTCATAAATAGTACACAAGCTTTCACATCTTGTCTTTTACCAGTATACTACCACATCCCCTGTACTTTATTATTTTATTTTATTAAGGTGCAATGTCAATTTGTGTTGTTAAATTTGTTTCCCCTTTAGTGTAGAAGACAGTGGTTTGTTTAACACAATGTGTCACTATATAGATCAAGTGTACATTTTAATTATATACTAAGAAGAACAAAACGTAACTAAATACATAGGCAGTTTGTTTTAGTGTTGAGTAAAACAACAATTAATGATGATATTTTTGTAAAGCACGGACAAACGATTGATTCAACACTTTATTCAGTTTGTAGAATGGTTACAGTTCAACAAAAGTACAGGTCAATACAAAAAACCTGATACGAGGATCACAATTGTTTACACCAGGGTCCTCCATTTTTCAATTAATCCGAACATTTAATGACATACGACTAAAATCGTCTAAATGTAAACTACAGCAAATCTGGAGAATATGTAACATGGCAGAAGACCAGTCCGTTCAAATAGTAAGTTTACTTGCAATTAATCTATACATGGAAACATTTGTTTCATCGCCATCCTATTAATCTAGAATTAACATGCTCATTTTCAGTGGCTCAAATTAGTACAATTATAACACAAGAGTCAACAGTTTAAATCCAGTGTGTACAACCTTGTGAAAATCTAAATTATTTGAATTACTAAAAGGCTTTTCAACAAACAATTATTTGGCTTTCTCTCCAGTGTGAACTCTCTGGTGGGTTTTAAGGTGGGTCAAATGAGAGAAGTGTTTCCCACAATGATCACATCCATAGGGTTTCTCTCCAGTGTGAATTCTCTGGTGTGTTTTAAGGTTTGCCATTGTAGAGAAGTGTTGTCCACAATGATCACACCCATAGGGTTTCTCTCCAGTGTGAATTCTCTGGTGGGTTTTAAGGTTGGACATTTGAGAGAAGTGTTGTCCACAATGATCACATCCATAGGGTTTATCTCCAGTGTGAATTCTCTGGTGGGTTTTAAGGTTTGCAATTTTAGAGAAGTGTTGTCCACAATGATCACATCCATAGGGTTTCTCTCCAGTGTGAATTCTCTGGTGGGTTTTAAGGTTTGCAATTTGAGAGAAGTTTTGTCCACAATGATCACATCCATAGGGTTTCTCTCCAGTGTGAATTCTCTGGTGGGTTTTAAGGTTTGCAATTTGAGAGAAGTGTTGTCCACAATGATCACATCCATAGGGTTTCTCTCCAGTGTGAATTCTCTGGTGTGTTTTAAGTTGTGCCATTGTAGAGAAGTGTTGTCCACAATGATCACATCCATAGGGTTTCTCTCCAGTGTGAATTCGCTTGTGTCCTTTAAGTTGTGCCATTGTAGAGAAGTGTTGTCCACAATGATCACATCCATAGGGTTTCTCTCCAGTGTGAATTTTCTGGTGTGTTTTAAGGTTGTACATTTGAGAAAAGTGTTGTCCACACTGATCACATCCATAGGGTTTCTCTCCTGTGTGAATTAGCTTGTGTCCTTTAAGGTGTGCCATTTTAGAGAAGTGTTTCCCACACTGATCACATCCATAGGGTTTCTCTCCAGTGTGAATTTTCTGGTGTGTTTTAAGGTTGGACATATGAGAAAAGTGTTGGCCACACTGATCACATCCGTAGAGTTTCTCTCCAGTGTGTAGTTTCTGGTGGCTTTTAAGGTGTGCTTTTTGAGAGAAGTGTTGTCCACACTGATCACATCCATAGGGTTTCTCTCCAGTGTGAATTCTCTGGTGTATTGTAAGGGTTGCAATTTGAGAGAAGTGTTGTCCACACTGATCACATCCATAGGGTTTCTCTCCAGTGTGAATTCTCTGGTGCTTTTTAAGGTTGGACATTTGAGAGAAGTGTTGTCCACACTGATCACACCCATAGGGTTTCTCTCCAGTGTGAATTCTCTGGTGTATTTTAAGGCTGGACATTGTAGGGAAGCGTTTACCACACTGATCACAGCAGTGGAGTTTTTGCGTAGCCAAGCTCCTTTGTTCAGTCACCTCTGGTAGAACAGGTAAACCAGGATGATGATGCAACACTGAATTGGAAACAAATTTAAAATTGCTTAGTTGTATTTCATGGACTTAAAATTGCAGAAACTAATGTAAAGTTAATGTACACAATTTTACATTAGCTTCAATTTATAGTTTGCTTTGATGATCTGTTGTGCATTTTAGAACAATAGACAAGCGACAGTATTTTAAGTCGATGCTAATATCAAAACAAATAAACATGACTTTTTATGACTGTATATCCATATAGACACAGTAAGTAACTTACAGAGGTCTTGATGATCCTTGGGTCCTCCCTGTTGAGTAGAATTGTTGAGAGAGTTCATCTTCAGCTGAAGTCTGGAGTCCACAGTCAGATGTGATCAGAAATGATTGATATCCTGGAGGAGTTGTGGAGAACTGACAACTACAAACTCTTCTTATACTAGAGAGACTGAGGTGAAACCACTAACTGCTTGGTGTTGATTGGCCAAAGAGGAGAACAATAGAATCATGTCTCCACCAATCACAACCTAACAAACTGCTGCATGTGCTCCACCCCTCTCTAGCTCCTCCCCCAGGCCATGCTCTGTGCAACATTCTAGAAATAAACTGCTAACTGTGAGATTGCTTTGTAAGCTTCATATTTAATTAATCTAAACTATATCCAAATTATAATACATTGATAATACATTGTATGTATGAATATAAGTACATCCTATCAGTCTATGTGAACGTGAGTAAAGTAAATGCAGGAGTGAGCATTAATCTCAAATAACAGACACTGTCAGAGTCAAAGCATATAATATAGAAAACATGATTATTTAGTTATAGGTAAATCAGGAAACAAATAACTGAAACAAAATAAATAAAAATAACAAAACATTACAGCGAAGAAGAGAAAGAAAGTCAAACTCAATCAAATGCAGTGGAAAACAGAACAGTCTTTAATTGTGATTCAACATAAATGAGAGTGCCAGCATACCTGCTGTTTTCTGGGAGTTTTTCCATATGTGGTGGATAAAAACTGCTGGTTTATAATAAACCTTAAAAACCTCAAAGGAGTAGTTCCTACCAAACACTCTCCATTGGGACTCCTACTGGAGACTGATGTTCACAAACTATATGGTAAGGATATTATGTACATGCAATGAGTATCTGGATAATATATGTCTGACAGTATTGGATAATATAAGTGGATATTAATTAATGCAGCAGAGTCAAAGAGGATTGCTCCACATTATTTCAGTAACATCAGAACCAAGTAGAACCAGCTCTGGTAAAGAAACAACTGCTCATACTGTGATTTACATCCCAGTGTCTTACAAAGAAAAACTGTTGGGTCTATTTGTTTTCCAAAACACAAACTGCCACTCACACCTGAAATGATTGCAGCCAGTCTTCATAAACAGTACACAAGCCTTCATATCTTTTCTTTTACCAGTATAGTACCACATCCCCTGTACTTTATTATTATTTTATTAAGGTGCAATGTGTTTCTGTGGTCTGGTTACACATTAGTATATTGTCATTCCTCTTAGTCTCATAGCCCATTGTGTAATGTGTAGGCCTGTGTGCATACAGTATTATTAATTCATGATCAGGATAAATTATCATTATCCTTATAATAACACTCAGGTGTGTGGAATTTTCAAATGCTAAATAATGAACAAAACCCACATTCTTTACCCAGGTTAAAATGTAAACAGGCTAAATGATGATGGCTGATGCTTCAGTCACTGTAGACAATGCATTCAAATGCAGAGATTAAACATGTTAATGGTTGGTTGTCTGGCATTGTACAGATCACCTGTTAAGGATCACATTTTGGATGAACTGAGACCATTTTACACCTCTTTGACTCTGATGAGTTTCAGCAGAACTACAGAACTGCCTTTTAAATGTTAAAGGTGCTGTAAGGGAGATGTTTTGTTAGAATGGCTCTAGTAAATCATTGATATGTTGTTTGTTCAGTAACGGAGGTCTTCACATGTCTCCATACCTACTTCACTAACATCATTATTACCGTTTCATAATGTGAATTGTGTTAAAAGTACAATTGATCAACAGTAATATGAAGGGGGAATTAAGGCCTGGGCTCTACTGTATTTAAGAACATATTAGTCTACTTTACTTACATACACTGTTACACACCGATTAGTCTAGGGGCATAGCATATAAAATGGACAGGAAACCTCACTCAAAAGTTGAAAATACTTTACTTGTGTGTACATTTTAATTATCTACTAAGAAAGGTAACATATAGAACGATCGTTCTTTGAACGCGTTCAGGGACAACACTGCTAACCATGAGATTGCTTTGTAAGCTTCATGTTTAATTAATCCAAACTAGATCAAAAATATAATACATACAATTATACATTATACAACATACAGTAAGTACATCCTGTGAATGTGTATGTATATGTTCCTCCAAAGATGCAGTATGTAAGGAGGAAAGCTGGAGAGAATATTTTGTTTCCATTAGGACAGACTTTTATACTTTTAACCAGTCCAACCTCAGCATTCCTATGCCGTGTGGAACATTCCACATGCCCTCAAGTGTCAACGTCCCACACAAGAAGATAGCTCACAGTTTATACATCAATGTAGTCACACAATGTTTTGAGTAAAGCAGATGAACAGTGTTTGTGCCACGCTTGGCCCCTTGGGGCCCTTTGACTGAGCCCCTGGGGGGCCCCTGGGGTTACTATTCTCATAATCTTTCTACAACAGTGGTTTTCAACCCTTTTCATATCAAGGCCCAATTATTTATTCTGCATTTGAGCCACGGAACACCATTTGAAGAGATTTAGCCTTGCAGACCCAAAACTAAAGAATAATGTCCACATTTCCATCTGATGTTGGTAACATAGGAGAGATAACAGGCAAACGTTGATCAAAGTAACGATTCTTCTACATTCTTTACTTCTTGTAAATTAAAGTAATGCAGCGACACACGGGCCGAAATTATAGTCTGGGAAAAGTATGGAATTTTTCAATTCCATATGTGTAGGAACCCTTCGTCTCCTTGTCTCTATATAATACTGTCTCTGTCCTTCCTTCCCATGATCTTCACCCAGGCCAGGAGAAGGAGAAGCTGCTGTTGGGTGTGCTCCACGTCACTGGCCAGGATCCCGTCATGGAGGACGTCCTCCAGTCCTCTGGGAGTCACGTGAAGTGGACGGTGTCCTCCCGTCTGTCGCCCGTGGGCGCCGTGGCCCGGGACGCCCAGCAGGTGGCGCACCACGGAGCCGCGATGCTCTACGAGGATCTGGTCGGTGGCGGTTTGGACGCTCACGTTCTGCACCTCTATCTGACCAGCTGCAACTCGTCGCACATCAAAGTGAGGAGATCATGTTTTTTGTTGTTGTATATAACGATCATAACTAGAGATGTGCCGATATCGGCCCTTTGTGGTCATAGCGGGTCGATTCTTGGGGTGACGATTCGATTCAAAAACGATCTTTTCGATTTTTTCGATTCTCGATTCAAAAAAGATTTTTTTCGATTCTAAAGTAGTTTTTTTTATTTTATTAAAAACAATTAAATAGAATTTTAGCATGATCTACTCCAGTCTTCTGGCATGAAAGCAGAGTACATTTAGTAAAAAGCTTGTATAATTGTAAAGGTTTTATCAACTGAATGATTTAAACACACAAAGGTTAAATCCAAGAGTAAGATGGCTCATGTATTTAGCTTGCACAAATTTGAACCAGTACAAAAGTTACAAAATCTCTTCTCACTCAATACCAGAACAATACATTAATATTAACAGGTGTAAAATAAATACAATTGGCAGGCTTAGCTTAGCTGGTAGTAAATGCACTATGCAGAAACCCAGGCCATAATGCATTGCATGCACAGGTACATTTGTAAAAAAAAACCAAAAAAAAACCCCCTTTTTTTTTTTTTTTTTTACCAGTATACTACCACACCCCCTGTACTTTTATTATTATTGTATTAAGGTGCGATGTAAGTTCAATTTGTTTCCACTTTAGTATAGAAGACAGTGGTCTGGTTTCTGTACAAAACTGGTCAAGGCCTAACAACACATTAGTATATTGTCAAATCCTCTTAGTCTAATAGCCCATTGTGTAATGTCCACATCCATACAGTATTATTAATTCATGATCAGGATAAGTCAGGATAATAATAATCATATCCTACATTAATGATTACATTGTTATTAACAACAGAGACACAATAACGGCAACAACTGTATTTGTGTAAACCTGGACAACTTTAAGTCTTTAAGTCATTGTTCAGGTTGTTTTGCTCTGAGGGAATGAGGAGCACTCAGGTGTGGAATTAGTTTCAATAGGGTTGTGATGACTGCACTTTTATTCAATGTTGTTTTTAATGCTAAATAATGAACAAAAGCCACATTCCTACCCCAGGTTAAAATGTAAACAGGCTAAATGATGATGGCTGATGCTTCCTTCACTGTAGACAATGCATTCAAATGCAGAGATTAAACATGTTAATTAATGGCCACCATAGGACAGATCACCTGTTAATGATCACATTATGGATGAACTGAGACAATTTTACACATCTTTGACTCTGAGGAGTTCCAGCAGAAAGTACAGAAATAGGTCTAATATTAAGTTCTAAGGGATATGTGTAGTTAAAATAGCTCTAGTAATCATTGATATAATTATTGTTTGTTCAGTAACAGAAGTCTTCCCACGTCTCCACATCCAGTCATATAACTCATATAGGATACATACAGAATAGAAGTGAAACTGTATAAGGGAAACTGGAAGACATTGAACTAAAACACAAGCTGTTAAATCTTTGCAGGGTTCTCTCTCCTTTAGGATGGAATTTGTAACCCACATGTACATTTATTTATGTTTACCAAAGAGCTTGTGCGATGGGCAGAGTGGGCAGACTATAATACTATATAAGGCTAGTGGCCACTGCTATGAAATGTCCAGTAATTAAAGAAAACTAATTCCTCTTAGGTTGGACTAAATTGCTTTATTTTGATTCTCAACTGATTCTGACCTTACAGGCGTATGCATATAGGCTCAACTTTGTTCTTGCTTAGGCCTACTGTAAATCGCTCTGGATTAATTCAAGAATTCAAGGGAGATGTTTTGTTAAAATGGCTCTAGTAAATCATTGATATATTGTTTGTTCAGTAACAGAGGTCTTCCCATATGTCTCCATACCTACTTAACTAACATCATTATTACTATTTCATAATGTGAATTGTGTTAAAAGTACAATTGATCAACAGTAATATGAAGGGGGGATTAAGGCCTGGGCTCTACTGTATTTAAGAACATATTAGTCTAATTTACTTACATACGCCAGCATCTTACAAGGAAAAACAGATAGGCATATTTGTTTTCCAAAACACAGACTGCCACTCACCCCTAAAATGATTGCAAACAGTCTTCATAAATAGTACACAAGCTTTCACATCTTGTCTTTTACCAGTATACTACCACATCCCCTGTACTTTATTATTTTATTTTATTAAGGTGCAATGTCAATTTGTGTTGTTAAATTTGTTTCCCCTTTAGTGTAGAAGACAGTGGTTTGTTTAACATAATGTGTCACTATATAGATCAAGTGTACATTTTAATTATATACTAAGAAGAACAAAACGTAACTAAATACATAGGCAGTTTGTTTTAGTGTTGAGTAAAACAACAATTAATGATGATATTTTTGTAAAGCACGGACAAACGATTGATTCAACACTTTATTCAGTTTGTAGAATGGTTACAGTTCAACAAAAGTACAGGTCAATACAAAAAACCTGATACGAGGATCACAATTGTTTACACCAGGGTCCTCCATTTTTCAATTAATCCGAACATTTAATGACATACGACTAAAATCGTCTAAATGTAAACTACAGCAAATCTGGAGAATATGTAACATGGCAGAAGACCAGTCCGTTCAAATAGTAAGTTTACTTGCAATTAATCTATACATGGAAACATTTGTTTCATCGCCATCCTATTAATCTAGAATTAACATGCTCATTTTCAGTGGCTCAAATTAGTACAATTATAACACAAGAGTCAACAGTTTAAATCCAGTGTGTACAACCTTGTGAAAATCTAAATTATTTGAATTACTAAAAGGCTTTTCAACAAACAATTATTTGGCTTTCTCTCCAGTGTGAACTCTCTGGTGGGTTTTAAGGTGGGTCAAATGAGAGAAGTGTTTCCCACAATGATCACATCCATAGGGTTTCTCTCCAGTGTGAATTCTCTGGTGTGTTTTAAGGTTTGCCATTGTAGAGAAGTGTTGTCCACAATGATCACACCCATAGGGTTTCTCTCCAGTGTGAATTCTCTGGTGGGTTTTAAGGTTGGACATTTGAGAGAAGTGTTGTCCACAATGATCACATCCATAGGGTTTCTCTCCAGTGTGAATTCGCTTGTGTCCTTTAAGGTGGGCCATAGTAGAGAAGTGTTGTCCACAATGATCACATCCATAGGGTTTATCTCCAGTGTGAATTCTCTGGTGGGTTTTAAGGTTTGCAATTTTAGAGAAGTGTTGTCCACAATGATCACATCCATAGGGTTTCTCTCCAGTGTGAATTCTCTGGTGGGTTTTAAGGTTTGCAATTTGAGAGAAGTTTTGTCCACAATGATCACATCCATAGGGTTTCTCTCCAGTGTGAATTCTCTGGTGGGTTTTAAGGTTTGCAATTTGAGAGAAGTGTTGTCCACAATGATCACATCCATAGGGTTTCTCTCCAGTGTGAATTCTCTGGTGTGTTTTAAGTTGTGCCATTGTAGAGAAGTGTTGTCCACAATGATCACATCCATAGGGTTTCTCTCCAGTGTGAATTCGCTTGTGTCCTTTAAGTTGTGCCATTGTAGAGAAGTGTTGTCCACAATGATCACATCCATAGGGTTTCTCTCCAGTGTGAATTTTCTGGTGTGTTTTAAGGTTGTACATTTGAGAAAAGTGTTGTCCACACTGATCACATCCATAGGGTTTCTCTCCTGTGTGAATTAGCTTGTGTCCTTTAAGGTGTGCCATTTTAGAGAAGTGTTTCCCACACTGATCACATCCATAGGGTTTCTCTCCAGTGTGAATTTTCTGGTGTGTTTTAAGGTTGGACATATGAGAAAAGTGTTGGCCACACTGATCACATCCGTAGAGTTTCTCTCCAGTGTGTAGTTTCTGGTGGCTTTTAAGGTGTGCTTTTTGAGAGAAGTGTTGTCCACACTGATCACATCCATAGGGTTTCTCTCCAGTGTGAATTCTCTGGTGTATTGTAAGGGTTGCAATTTGAGAGAAGTGTTGTCCACACTGATCACATCCATAGGGTTTCTCTCCAGTGTGAATTCTCTGGTGCTTTTTAAGGTTGGACATTTGAGAGAAGTGTTGTCCACACTGATCACACCCATAGGGTTTCTCTCCAGTGTGAATTCTCTGGTGTATTTTAAGGCTGGACATTGTAGGGAAGCGTTTACCACACTGATCACAGCAGTGGAGTTTTTGCGTAGCCAAGCTCCTTTGTTCAGTCACCTCTGGTAGAACAGGTAAACCAGGATGATGATGCAACACTGAATTGGAAACAAATTTAAAATTGCTTAGTTGTATTTCATGGACTTAAAATTGCAGAAACTAATGTAAAGTTAATGTACACAATTTTACATTAGCTTCAATTTATAGTTTGCTTTGATGATCTGTTGTGCATTTTAGAACAATAGACAAGCGACAGTATTTTAAGTCGATGCTAATATCAAAACAAATAAACATGACTTTTTATGACTGTATATCCATATAGACACAGTAAGTAACTTACAGAGGTCTTGATGATCCTTGGGTCCTCCCTGTTGAGTAGAATTGTTGAGAGAGTTCATCTTCAGCTGAAGTCTGGAGTCCACAGTCAGATGTGATCAGAAATGATTGATATCCTGGAGGAGTTGTGGAGAACTGACAACTACAAACTCTTCTTATACTAGAGAGACTGAGGTGAAACCACTAACTGCTTGGTGTTGATTGGCCAAAGAGGAGAACAATAGAATCATGTCTCCACCAATCACAACCTAACAAACTGCTGCATGTGCTCCACCCCTCTCTAGCTCCTCCCCCAGGCCATGCTCTGTGCAACATTCTAGAAATAAACTGCTAACTGTGAGATTGCTTTGTAAGCTTCATATTTAATTAATCTAAACTATATCCAAATTATAATACATTGATGTATGAATATAAGTACATCCTATCAGTCTATGTGAACGTGAGTAAAGTAAATGCAGGAGTGAGCATTAATCTCAAATAACAGACACTGTCAGAGTCAAAGCATATAATATAGAAAACATGATTATTTAGTTATAGGTAAATCAGGAAACAAATAACTGAAACAAAATAAATAAAAATAACAAAACATTACAGCGAAGAAGAGAAAGAAAGTCAAACTCAATCAAATGCAGTGGAAAACAGAACAGTCTTTAATTGTGATTCAACATAAATGAGAGTGCCAGCATACCTGCTGTTTTCTGGGAGTTTTTCCATATGTGGTGGATAAAAACTGCTGGTTTATAATAAACCTTAAAAACCTCAAAGGAGTAGTTCCTACCAAACACTCCATTGGGACTCCTACTGGAGACTGATGTTCACAAACTATATGGTAAGGATATTATGTACATGCAATGAGTATCTGGATAATATATGTCTGACAGTATTGGATAATATAAGTGGATATTAATTAATGCAGCAGAGTCAAAGAGGATTGCTCCACATTATTTCAGTAACATCAGAACCAAGTAGAACCAGCTCTGGTAAAGAAACAACTGCTCATACTGTGATTTACATCCCAGTGTCTTACAAAGAAAAACTGTTGGGTCTATTTGTTTTCCAAAACACAAACTGCCACTCACACCTGAAATGATTGCAGCCAGTCTTCATAAACAGTACACAAGCCTTCATATCTTTTCTTTTACCAGTATAGTACCACATCCCCTGTACTTTATTATTATTTTATTAAGGTGCAATGTGTTTCTGTGGTCTGGTTACACATTAGTATATTGTCATTCCTCTTAGTCTCATAGCCCATTGTGTAATGTGTAGGCCTGTGTGCATACAGTATTATTAATTCATGATCAGGATAAATTATCATTATCCTTATAATAACACTCAGGTGTGTGGAATTTTCAAATGCTAAATAATGAACAAAACCCACATTCTTTACCCAGGTTAAAATGTAAACAGGCTAAATGATGATGGCTGATGCTTCAGTCACTGTAGACAATGCATTCAAATGCAGAGATTAAACATGTTAATGGTTGGTTGTCTGGCATTGTACAGATCACCTGTTAAGGATCACATTTTGGATGAACTGAGACCATTTTACACCTCTTTGACTCTGATGAGTTTCAGCAGAACTACAGAACTGCCTTTTAAATGTTAAAGGTGCTGTAAGGGAGATGTTTTGTTAGAATGGCTCTAGTAAATCATTGATATGTTGTTTGTTCAGTAACGGAGGTCTTCACATGTCTCCATACCTACTTCACTAACATCATTATTACCGTTTCATAATGTGAATTGTGTTAAAAGTACAATTGATCAACAGTAATATGAAGGGGGAATTAAGGCCTGGGCTCTACTGTATTTAAGAACATATTAGTCTACTTTACTTACATACACTGTTACACACCGATTAGTCTAGGGGCATAGCATATAAAATGGACAGGAAACCTCACTCAAAAGTTGAAAATACTTTACTTGTGTGTACATTTTAATTATCTACTAAGAAAGGTAACATATAGAACGATCGTTCTTTGAACGCGTTCAGGGACAACACTGCTAACCATGAGATTGCTTTGTAAGCTTCATGTTTAATTAATCCAAACTAGATCAAAAATATAATACATACAATTATACATTATACAACATACAGTAAGTACATCCTGTGAATGTGTATGTATATGTTCCTCCAAAGATGCAGTATGTAAGGAGGAAAGCTGGAGAGAATATTTTGTTTCCATTAGGACAGACTTTTATACTTTTAACCAGTCCAACCTCAGCATTCCTATGCCGTGTGGAACATTCCACATGCCCTCAAGTGTCAACGTCCCACACAAGAAGATAGCTCACAGTTTATACATCAATGTAGTCACACAATGTTTTGAGTAAAGCAGATGAACAGTGTTTGTGCCACGCTTGGCCCCTTGGGGCCCTTTGACTGAGCCCCTGGGGGGCCCCTGGGGTTACTATTCTCATAATCTTTCTACAACAGTGGTTTTCAACCCTTTTCATATCAAGGCCCAATTATTTATTCTGCATTTGAGCCACGGAACACCATTTGAAGAGATTTAGCCTTGCAGACCCAAAACTAAAGAATAATGTCCACATTTCCATCTGATGTTGGTAACATAGGAGAGATAACAGGCAAACGTTGATCAAAGTAACGATTCTTCTACATTCTTTACTTCTTGTAAATTAAAGTAATGCAGCGACACACGGGCCGAAATTATAGTCTGGGAAAAGTATGGAATTTTTCAATTCCATATGTGTAGGAACCCTTCGTCTCCTTGTCTCTATATAATACTGTCTCTGTCCTTCCTTCCCATGATCTTCACCCAGGCCAGGAGAAGGAGAAGCTGCTGTTGGGTGTGCTCCACGTCACTGGCCAGGATCCCGTCATGGAGGACGTCCTCCAGTCCTCTGGGAGTCACGTGAAGTGGACGGTGTCCTCCCGTCTGTCGCCCGTGGGCGCCGTGGCCCGGGACGCCCAGCAGGTGGCGCACCACGGAGCCGCGATGCTCTACGAGGATCTGGTCGGCGGCGGTTTGGACGCCCACGTTCTGCACCTCTATCTGACCAGCTGCAACTCGTCGCACATCAAAGTGAGGAGAGCATGTTTTCTTTGTATATATTAACGATCATAACTAGAGGGGGAGGCCCTTGGTCTTTTTTAATACTGTAGGTTATTTGTCAAGGTCATGCTAACACCAAAATGCAACCATTGATAACCTTATAATTTATAAGGCAATATTTTCTAAATTTCATTATGCTTTAAGTAGCATCATGTGACGTGTCAAACTAGGGGGTTTTCAAGATTCTGAATCCATTCCAAGCATTAGCTTTGCACCAAAAACACTGTGCTGACCTCATCAGATTTGTGATGACGGCTATAGTACACAAGCCTTCATATCTTGTCTTTTACCATCCCCTGTACTTTATTATTATTTTATTAAGGTGCAATGTAAGTTCAATTTGTTTCTACTTTAGTATAGAAGACAGTGGTCTGGTTTCTGTACAAAACTGGTCAAGGCCTAACAAAAAAATCAGTATATTGTCAAATCCTCTTAGTCTCATAGCCCATTGTGTAATGTGTAGGCCTGTGTGCAGAAACATGTGTCCATACAGTATTATTAATTCATGATCCAGATAAATTATCATTATCCTTATAATAACACTCAGGTGTGTGGAATTTTCAAATGCTAAATAATGAACAAAACCCACATTCTTTACCCAGGTTAAAATGTAAACAGGCTAAATGATGATGGCTGATGCTTCATTCACTGTAGACAATGCATTCAAATGCAGAGATTGAACATGTTAATTAATGGCCACCATTGGACAGATCACCTGTTAATGATCACATTATGGATGAACTGAGACAATTATACACATCTTTGACTCTGAGGAGTTCCAGCAGAAAGTACAGAAATAGGTCTAATATTAAGTTCTAAGGGATACGTGTAGTTAAAATAGCTCTAGTAATCATTGATATAATTGTTTGTTCAGTAACAGAAGTCTTCCCATGTCTCCACATCCAGTCATGTGGTCATACAGAATAGAAGTGAAACTGTAAGGGAAACTGGAAGACATTGAACTGAAACACAAGCTGATAAATCTTTGCAGGGTTCTCTCTCCTTTAGGATGGAATTTGTAACCCACATGTACATTTATTTCTGTTTACTAAAGAGATTGTGCGATGGGCAGACTCCTGGTACTGAACAAAGACTGCATGTTTAAAGGGATGTTTCACTTTCAAACATGTTTTGGAGATTTTAACATCTACTCAGACTTTTGTGAGGACTCAATTTTTTAAGTTTATTTGTTTAACATAACACATTTTAATTATATACTAAGAAGAAAAAACAAACAAACGATTGATTCAACATTTTATTCACAGTTTGTAGAATGGGTACAGTACATGTCAATACAAAAAACCTGATAAGGGAAAAAAAACCTGGACAACTTTAAGTTTGAGTCTTTAAGTTATTGTTCAGGTTGTGTTGCTCTGAGGGAATGAGGAGCACTCAGGTGTGTGGAATTAGTTTAAATAGGGTTGTAATTTTATTCAATGTTTTTTCAAATGCTAAATAATGAACAAAACTCACATTATTCCCACAGGTTAAAATGTAAACAGGCTAAATGGTGATATGGCTGATGCTTCAGTCACTTTAGACATTCAAATGCAGAGATTAAACGTGTTAATGGTCACTGGTTGTCTGGCATTGAACATATCACCTGTTAATGATCACATTATGGATGAACTGAGACCATTTTACACCTCTTTGACTCTGATGAGTTTCAGCAGAACTACAGAACTTCCTTTTAAATGTTAAAGGTGCTGTAAGGGAGATGTTTTGTTAAAATGGCTCTAGTAAATCATTGATATATTGTTTGTTCAGTAACAGAGGTCTTCCCATGTCTCCATACCTACTTCACTAACATCATTATTACTGTTTCATAATGTGAATAGAAATAGGTCTAATATTAAGTTCTAAGGGATATGTGTAGTTAAAATAGCTCTATTAATCATTGATATAATTATTGTTTGTTCAGTAACAGAAGTCTTCCCACGTCTCCACATCCAGTCATATAACTCATATATGATACATACAGAATAGAAGTGAAACTGTATAAGGGAAACTGGAAGACATTGAACTAAAACACAAGCTGTTAAATCTTTGCAGGGTTCTCTCTCCTTTAGGATGGAATTTGTAACCCACATGTACATTTATTTATGTTTACCACAGAGCTTGTGCGATGGGCAGAGTGGGCAGACTATAATACTATATAAGGCTAGTGGCCACTGCTATGAAATGTCCAGTAATTAAAGAAAACTAATTCCTCTTAGGTTGGACTAAATTGCTTTATTTTGATTCTCAACTGATTATTCAATCATTATTCAATCATTATTCAATCATTATTCAATCATTATTCAATCCAATCATTATTCAATCCAATCATTATTCAATCCAATCATTATTCAATCCAATCATTATTCAATCCAATCATTATTCAATCATTATTCAATCATTATTCAATCATTATTCAATCATTATTCAATCATTATTCAATCATTATTCAATCATTATTCAATCATTATTCAATCATTATTCAATCATTATTTCATAATGTGAATTGTGTTAAAAGTACAATTGATCAACAGTAATATGAAGGGGTAATTAAGGCCTGGGCTCTACATACGCCTTGACGCCAGCATCTTACAAAGAAAAACAGTTAGGCCTATTTGTTTTCCAATACACAGACTGCCACTCACCCCTAAAATGATTGCAAACAGTCTTCATAAATAGTACACAAGCCTTCACATCTTTTACCAGTATACTACCACATCCCCTGTACTTTATTTTAATAATATTTTTTTATAATACTTTTATTTTATTAAGGTTTATGTAAATTTGTGTTGTTAAATTTGTTTTCACTTTAGTGTAGTGTTTAACATAATGTGTCACTATATAGATTACCTTTCATAATAGCATTTTGCTAACTAAATACATAGGCAGTTTGTTTTATTGTTGAGTAAAACAACAATTAATGATAATCTATATTTTTGTAAAGCACGGACAAATGATTGATTCAACACTTTATTCAGTTTGTAGAATGTTTACAGTTCAGCAAAAGTACAGGTCAATACAAAAAAACTGATAGGAGGATCACAATTGTTTACACCAGGGTCCTCCATTTTTCAATTAATCCGAACATTTAATGACATACAAATAAAATCGTCTAAATGTAAACTACAGCAAATCTGGAGAGTCTGTAACATGGCTGAAGACCAGTCCGTTCAAATAGTAAGTTTACTTGCAATTAATCTATACATGGAAACATTTGTTTCATCGCCATCCTATTAATCTATAATTAACATGCTCATACAGTATATATGTAATGCTTTTAAACTGTTGAAACAGTTTTTAAACAATTGTTTAAAAAATACCATACGGATCAACATGTTACACTTGGTTGTAATGTGGATTAATATGTGTGCGTTCAGGACATTTTCAGTGGCTCAAATTAGTACAATTCTAACACAAGAGTCAACAGTTTAAATCCAGTCTGTACAACCTTGTGAAAATCTAAATTATTTGAATTACTAAAAGGCTTTTCAACAAACAATTATTTGGCTTTCTCTCCAGTGTGAACTCTCTGGTGGGTTTTAAGGCTGGACATTTGAGAGAAGTGTTTCCCACACTGATCACATCCATAGGGTTTCTCTCCAGTATGAATTCTCTGGTGTGTTTTAAGGTTTGCCATTGTAGAGAAGTGTTGTCCACACTTATCACATCCATGTGGTTTCTCTCCAGTGTGAGTTTTCTGGTGGGTTTTAAGGCTGGACATTTGAGAGAAGTGTTGTCCACAATGATCGCATCCATAGGGTTTCTCTCCAGTGTGAATTCGCTTGTGTGTTTTAAGGTGGGTCAAATGAGAGAAGTGTTTCCCACAATGATAACATCCATAGGGTTTCTCTCCAGTGTGAATTCTCTGGTGTGTTTTAAGGTTTGCCATTGAAGAGAAGTGTTGTCCACACTGATCACATCCATGTGGTTTCTCTCCAGTGTGAGTTTTCTGGTGGGTTTTAAGGCTGGACTTTTGAGAGAAGTGTTGTCCACAATGATCGCATCCATAGGGTTTCTCTCTAGTGTGAATTCTCTGGTGGCTTTTAAGGTTTGACATTTGAGAGAAGTGTTGTCCACAATGATCACATCCATAGGGTTTCTCTCCAGTGTGAATTCGCTTGTGTCCTTTAAGGTGGGCCATAGTAGAGAAGTGTTTCCCACACTGATCACATCCATAGGGTTTCTCTCCAGTGTGAATTATCTGGTGTGTTTTAAGGTTTGCTATTTGAGAGAAGTGTTGTCCACACTGATCACATCCATAGGGTTTCTCCCCAGTGTGAATTCTCTGGTGGGTTTTCAGGGTGGACTTGTCAGAGAAGTGTTGTCCACACTGATCACATCCATAGGGTTTCTCCCCAGTGTGAATTCTCTGGTGGGTTTTCAGGGTGGACTTGTCAGAGAAGTGTTGTCCACACTGATCGCATCCATAGGGTTTCTCTCCAGTGTGAATTCGCTTGTGTCCTTTAAGTTGTGCCATTGTAGAGAAGTGTTTGCCACACTGATCACATCCATAGGGTTTCTCTCCAGTGTGAATTCTCTGGTGGCTTTTAAGGTGTGCTATTTGAGAGAAGTGTTGTCCACACTGATCACAACCATAGGGTTTCTCCCCAGTGTGAATTCTCTGGTGGGTTTTGAGGCTGGACATTCTAGGGAAGCGTTTACCACACTGATCACAGCAGTGGTGTTTTTGCGTAGCCTCGGTTCTTTGTTCATTCACCTCTGGTAGAACAGGTAAACCAGGCTGATGATGCAACACTGAATTGGAAACAAAGACAAATTAAACATTGCTTAGTTGTACTTCATAGACTTAAAATAGCAGAAACTAACAAAGTTAATGTACACACTTATACATTAGCTTCCATTTATAGTTCGATCAATTCGATATTAAAACAAAACAAACATAACTTTTTATGACATGCTGTATATCCATACAGACACAGTAAGTAACTTACAGAGGTCTTGATGATCCTTGGGTCCTCCCTGTTGTGCAGAATTGTTGAGAGAGTTCATCTTCAGCTGAAGTCTGGAGTCCACAGTCAGATGTGATCAGAAATGATTGATATCCTGGAGGAGTTGTGGAGAACTGACAACTTCACTCTTCTTATACTAGAGAGTCTGAGGTGGAACCACTAAGTGCTTGGTGTTGATTGACCAAAGAGGAGAACAATAGAATCATGTCTCCACCAATCACAACCTAACAAAACTGCTGCATGTGCTCCACCCCTCTCTAGCTCCTCCCCCATGCCATGCTCTGTGCAACATTCTATAAATAAACTACTAACTGTGAGATTGCTTTGTAATCTTCATATTTAATTAATCTAAACCATCCAAATTATAATACATTGATGTATGAATATAAGTACATCCTATCAGTCTATGTGAACGTGAGTAAAGTAAATGCAAGAGTGAGCATGAATCCCAAATAACAGACACTGTCAGAGTCAAAGCATATAATATAGAAAACAAGATTATTTAGTTATTGGTAAATCAGGAAACAAATAACTGAAGAAAAAAAAACTAAACATTACAGCAGAGAAGAGAAAGAAAGTCAAACTCAATCAAATGCAGTGGGAAACAGAACAGTTTAATTGTGATTCAACATGAATCAGAGTGCCAGCATACCTGCTGCTTTCTGGGAGTCTTTCCATATGTGGTGCATAAAAACTGCTGGTTTATAATAAACCTTAAAAAACCTCAAAGGAGTAGTTCCTACTAAACACTCTCCATTGGGACTCCTACTGGAGACTGATGTTCACAAACTATATGGTAAGAATATTATGTACATGCAATGAGTATCTGGATAATATATGTCTAACAGTATTGAATAATATAAGTGGATATTAATTAATGCAGCAGAGTCAAAGAGGATTGCTCCACATTATTTCAGTAACATCAGAACCAAGTAGAACCAGCTCTGGTAAAGAAACAACTGCTCATACTGTGATTTACATCCCAGTGTCTTACAAAGAAAAACAGTTGGGTCTGTTTTCCAAAACACAAACTGCCACTCACACCTGAAATGATTGCAGCCAGTCTTCATAAATAGTACACAAGCCTTCATATCTTGTCTTTTACCAGTATACTACCACACCCCCTGTACTTTTATTATTATTGTATTAAGGTACGATGTAAGTTCAATTTGTTTCCACTTCAGTATAGAAGACAGTGGTCTGGTTTCTGTACAAAACTGGTCAAGGCCTAACAACAAATTAGTATATTGTCAAATCCTCTTAGTCTCATAGCCCATTGTGTAATGTGTAGGCCTGTGTGCAGAAACATGTGTCCATACAGTATTATTAATTCATGATCAGGATAAGTCAGGATAATAATAATAATCATATCCTACATTCATGATTACATTGTTATTAACAACAGAGACACAATAACAGCAACAACTGTACTTTAAGTCATTGTTGAGGTTGTGTTGCTCTGAGGGAATGAGGAGCACTCAGGTGTGGAATTAGTTTCAATAGGGTTGTGATGACTGCACTTCTATTCAATGTTTTTTGAAAGTGCTAAATAATGAACAAAACCCACATTCTTACCCCAGGTTAAAATGTAAACGGGCTAAATGATGATGACTGATGCTTCATTCACTGTAGACAATGCATTCAAATGCAGAGATTAAACATGTTAATTAATGGCCACCATTGGACAGATCACCTGTTAATGATCACATTATGGATGAACTGAGACAATTTTACACATCTTTGACTCTGAGGAGTTCCAGCAGAAAGTACAGAAATAGGTCTAATATTAAGTTCTAAGGGATATGTGTAGTTAAAATAGCTCTAGTAATCATTGATATAATTATTGTTTGTTCAGTAACAGAACTCTTCCCATGTCTCCATATCCTTTAGGATGGAATTTGTAACCCACATGTACATTTATTTCTGTTTACCAAAGAGATTGTGCGATGGGCAGACTCCTGGTACTGAACAAAGACTGCATGTTTAAAGGGATGTTTCACTTTCAAACATGTTTTGGAGATTTTAACATCTACTCAGACTTTTGTGAGGACTCAATTCTTTAAGTTTATTTGTTTAACATAACACATTTTAATTATATACTAAGAAGAAAAAACAAACAAACGATTGATTCAACATTTTTTTCACAGTTTGTAGAATGGGTACAGTACATGTCAATACAAAAAACCTGATAAGGGAAAGAGGAGATTGTGATTGTGCGATGGGCAGACTCTTTTGGTACCTAACAAAGACTGCATGTTTAAAGGAATGTTTCACTTTCAAACACGTTTGGGAGATTTTAACATCTAGCCTACTCAGACTTTTGTGAGGACTTTAAGTTGATTTGTTTAACATGATGTGTCACCACATCCCCTGTACTTCATTATTTTATTTTTGTGTATTGTATATTTATTTGTGTTGTTAAAATTGAATTGGACAGATCACCTGTTAATGATCACATTATGGATGAACTGAGACAATTTTACACATCTTTGACTCTGAGGAGTTCCAGCAGAAAGTACAGAAATAGGTCTAATATTAAGTTCTAAGGGATATGTGTAGTTAAAATAGCTCTAGTAATCATTGATATAATTATTGTTTGTTCAGTAACAGAACTCTTCCCATGTCTCCATATCCAGTCATATAACTCATATAGGATACATACAGAATAGAAGTGAAACTGTAAGTAAATAATGAACAAAACTCACATTATTCCCACAGGTTTAAATGTAAACAGGCTAAATGGTGATATGGCTGATGCTTCAGTCACTTTAGACATTCAAATGCATGTAGAAGACAGTGGTTTGTTTAACATAATGTGTCACTATATAGATGTGTACATTTTAATTATATACTAAGAAGAACAAAACAGGAAGAAACACATCCATAGGGTTTCTCCCCAGTGTGAATTCTCTGGTGGGTTTTCAGGGTGGACTTGTCAGAGAAGTGTTGTCCACACTGATCACATCCATAGGGTTTCTCCCCAGTGTGAATTCTCTGGTGGGTTTTCAGGGTGGACTTGTCAGAGAAGTGTTGTCCACACTGATCGCATCCATAGGGTTTCTCTCCAGTGTGAATTCGCTTGTGTCCTTTAAGTTGTGCCATTGTAGAGAAGTGTTTGCCACACTGATCACATCCATAGGGTTTCTCTCCAGTGTGAATTCTCTGGTGGCTTTTAAGGTGTGCTATTTGAGAGAAGTGTTGTCCACACTGATCACAACCATAGGGTTTCTCCCCAGTGTGAATTCTCTGGTGGGTTTTGAGGCTGGACATTCTAGGGAAGCGTTTACCACACTGATCACAGCAGTGGTGTTTTTGCGTAGCCTCGGTTCTTTGTTCATTCACCTCTGGTAGAACAGGTAAACCAGGCTGATGATGCAACACTGAATTGGAAACAAAGACAAATTAAACATTGCTTAGTTGTACTTCATAGACTTAAAATAGCAGAAACTAACAAAGTTAATGTACACACTTATACATTAGCTTCCATTTATAGTTCGATCAATTCGATATTAAAACAAAACAAACATAACTTTTTATGACATGCTGTATATCCATACAGACACAGTAAGTAACTTACAGAGGTCTTGATGATCCTTGGGTCCTCCCTGTTGAGTAGAATTATTGAGAGAGTTCATCTTCAGCTGAAGTCTGGAGTCCACAGTCAGATGTGATCAGAAATGATTGATATCCTGGAGGAGTTGTGGAGAACTGACAACTTCACTCTTCTTATACTAGAGAGTCTGAGGTGGAACCACTAAGTGCTTGGTGTTGATTGACCAAAGAGGAGAACAATAGAATCATGTCTCCACCAATCACAACCTAACAAAACTGCTGCATGTGCTCCACCCCTCTCTAGCTCCTCCCCCATGCCATGCTCTGTGCAACATTCTATAAATAAACTACTAACTGTGAGATTGCTTTGTAATCTTCATATTTAATTAATCTAAACCATCCAAATTATAATACATTGATGTATGAATATAAGTACATCCTATCAGTCTATGTGAACGTGAGTAAAGTAAATGCAAGAGTGAGCATGAATCCCAAATAACAGACACTGTCAGAGTCAAAGCATATAATATAGAAAACAAGATTATTTAGTTATTGGTAAATCAGGAAACAAATAACTGGAAAAAAAAAAACTAAACATTACAGCAGAGAAGAGAAAGAAAGTCAAACTCAATCAAATGCAGTGGGAAACAGAACAGTTTAATTGTGATTCAACATGAATCAGAGTGCCAGCATACCTGCTGCTTTCTGGGAGTCTTTCCATATGTGGTGCATAAAAACTGCTGGTTTATAATAAACCTTAAAAAACCTCAAAGGAGTAGTTCCTACTAAACACTCTCCATTGGGACTCCTACTGGAGACTGATGTTCACAAACTATATGGTAAGAATATTATGTACATGCAATGAGTATCTGGATAATATATGTCTAACAGTATTGAATAATATAAGTGGATATTAATTAATGCAGCAGAGTCAAAGAGGATTGCTCCACATTATTTCAGTAACATCAGAACCAAGTAGAACCAGCTCTGGTAAAGAAACAACTGCTCATACTGTGATTTACATCCCAGTGTCTTACAAAGAAAAACAGTTGGGTCTGTTTTCCAAAACACAAACTGCCACTCACACCTGAAATGATTGCAGCCAGTCTTCATAAATAGTACACAAGCCTTCATATCTTGTCTTTTACCAGTATACTACCACACCCCCTGTACTTTTATTATTATTGTATTAAGGTACGATGTAAGTTCAATTTGTTTCCACTTCAGTATAGAAGACAGTGGTCTGGTTTCTGTACAAAACTGGTCAAGGCCTAACAACAAATTAGTATATTTTCAAATCCTCTTAGTCTCATAGCCCATTGTGTAATGTGTAGGCCTGTGTGCAGAAACATGTGTCCATACAGTATTATTAATTCATGATCAGGATAAGTCAGGATAATAATAATAATCATATCCTACATTCATGATTACATTGTTATTAACAACAGAGACACAATAACAGCAACAACTGTACTTTAAGTCATTGTTGAGGTTGTGTTGCTCTGAGGGAATGAGGAGCACTCAGGTGTGGAATTAGTTTCAATAGGGTTGTGATGACTGCACTTCTATTCAATGTTTTTTGAAAGTGCTAAATAATGAACAAAACCCACATTCTTACCCCAGGTTAAAATGTAAACGGGCTAAATGATGATGACTGATGCTTCATTCACTGTAGACAATGCATTCAAATGCAGAGATTAAACATGTTAATTAATGGCCACCATTGGACAGATCACCTGTTAATGATCACATTATGGATGAACTGAGACAATTTTACACATCTTTGACTCTGAGGAGTTCCAGCAGAAAGTACAGAAATAGGTCTAATATTAAGTTCTAAGGGATATGTGTAGTTAAAATAGCTCTAGTAATCATTGATATAATTATTGTTTGTTCAGTAACAGAACTCTTCCCATGTCTCCATATCCAGTCATATAACTCATATAGGATACATACAGAATAGAAGTGAAACTGTAAGGGAAACTGGAAGACATTGAACTAAAACACAAGCTGATAAATCTTTGCAGGGTTCTCTCTCCTTTAGGATGGAATTTGTAACCCACATGTACATTTATTTCTGTTTACCAAAGAGATTGTGCGATGGGCAGACTCCTGGTACTGAACAAAGACTGCATGTTTAAAGGGATGTTTCACTTTCAAACATGTTTTGGAGATTTTAACATCTACTCAGACTTTTGTGAGGACTCAATTCTTTAAGTTTATTTGTTTAACATAACACATTTTAATTATATACTAAGAAGAAAAAACAAACAAACGATTGATTCAACATTTTTTTCACAGTTTGTAGAATGGGTACAGTACATGTCAATACAAAAAACCTGATAAGGGAAAAAAAAACCTGGACAACTTTAAGTTTGAGTCTTTAAGTTATTGTTCAGGTTGTGTTGCTCTGAGGGAATGAGGAGCACTCAGGTGTGTGGAATTAGTTTAAATAGGGTTGTAATTTTATTCAATGTTTTTTCAAATGCTAAATAATGAACAAAACTCACATTATTCCCACAGGTTAAAATGTAAACAGGCTAAATGGTGATATGGCTGATGCTTCAGTCACTTTAGACATTCAAATGCAGAGATTAAACGTGTTAATGGTCACTGGTTGTCTGGCATTGAACATATCACCTGTTAATGATCACATTATGGATGAACTGAGACCATTTTACACCTCTTTGACTCTGATGAGTTTCAGCAGAACTACAGAACTTCCTTTTAAATGTTAAAGGTGCTGTAAGGGAGATGTTTTGTTAAAATGGCTCTAGTAAATCATTGATATATTGTTTGTTCAGTAACAGAGGTCTTCCCATGTCTCCATACCTACTTCACTAACATCATTATTACTGTTTCATAATGTGAATTGTGTTAAAAGTACAATTGATCAACAGTAATAGGAGAGGCCAGGAGAAGGAGAAGCTGTTGTTGGGTGTTGGGTGTATGTATCCATATAGGATACATACAGGAAGTGAAACTGTAAGGGAAACTGGAAGACATTGAACTAAAACACAAGCTGATAAATCTTTGCAGGGTTCACTCTCCTTTAGGATGATGGTGATGTAACCCACATGTACTTTTATTTCTGTTTACCAAAGAGATTGTGCGATGGGCAGACTCTTTTGGTACCTAACAAAGACTGCATGTTTAAAGGAATGTTTCACTTTCAAACACGTTTGGGAGATTTTAACATCTAGCCTACTCAGACTTTTGTGAGGACTTTAAGTTGATTTGTTTAACATGATGTGTCACCACATCCCCTGTACTTCATTATTTTATTTTTGTGTATTGTATATTTATTTGTGTTGTTAAAATTGAATTGGACAGATCACCTGTTAATGATCACATTATGGATGAACTGAGACAATTTTACACATCTTTGACTCTGAGGAGTTCCAGCAGAAAGTACAGAAATAGGTCTAATATTAAGTTCTAAGGGATATGTGTAGTTAAAATAGCTCTAGTAATCATTGATATAATTATTGTTTGTTCAGTAACAGAACTCTTCCCATGTCTCCATATCCAGTCATATAACTCATATAGGATACATACAGAATAGAAGTGAAACTGTAAGTAAATAATGAACAAAACTCACATTATTCCCACAGGTTTAAATGTAAACAGGCTAAATGGTGATATGGCTGATGCTTCAGTCACTTTAGACATTCAAATGCATGTAGAAGACAGTGGTTTGTTTAACATAATGTGTCACTATATAGATGTGTACATTTTAATTATATACTAAGAAGAACAAAACAGGAAGAAACACATCCATAGGGTTTCTCCCCAGTGTGAATTCTCTGGTGGGTTTTCAGGGTGGACTTGTCAGAGAAGTGTTGTCCACACTGATCACATCCATAGGGTTTCTCCCCAGTGTGAATTCTCTGGTGGGTTTTCAGGGTGGACTTGTCAGAGAAGTGTTGTCCACACTGATCGCATCCATAGGGTTTCTCTCCAGTGTGAATTCGCTTGTGTCCTTTAAGTTGTGCCATTGTAGAGAAGTGTTTGCCACACTGATCACATCCATAGGGTTTCTCTCCAGTGTGAATTCTCTGGTGGCTTTTAAGGTGTGCTATTTGAGAGAAGTGTTGTCCACACTGATCACAACCATAGGGTTTCTCCCCAGTGTGAATTCTCTGGTGGGTTTTGAGGCTGGACATTCTAGGGAAGCGTTTACCACACTGATCACAGCAGTGGTGTTTTTGCGTAGCCTCGGTTCTTTGTTCATTCACCTCTGGTAGAACAGGTAAACCAGGCTGATGATGCAACACTGAATTGGAAACAAAGACAAATTAAACATTGCTTAGTTGTACTTCATAGACTTAAAATAGCAGAAACTAACAAAGTTAATGTACACACTTATACATTAGCTTCCATTTATAGTTCGATCAATTCGATATTAAAACAAAACAAACATAACTTTTTATGACATGCTGTATATCCATACAGACACAGTAAGTAACTTACAGAGGTCTTGATGATCCTTGGGTCCTCCCTGTTGTGCAGAATTGTTGAGAGAGTTCATCTTCAGCTGAAGTCTGGAGTCCACAGTCAGATGTGATCAGAAATGATTGATATCCTGGAGGAGTTGTGGAGAACTGACAACTTCACTCTTCTTATACTAGAGAGTCTGAGGTGGAACCACTAAGTGCTTGGTGTTGATTGACCAAAGAGGAGAACAATAGAATCATGTCTCCACCAATCACAACCTAACAAAACTGCTGCATGTGCTCCACCCCTCTCTAGCTCCTCCCCCATGCCATGCTCTGTGCAACATTCTATAAATAAACTACTAACTGTGAGATTGCTTTGTAATCTTCATATTTAATTAATCTAAACCATCCAAATTATAATACATTGATGTATGAATATAAGTACATCCTATCAGTCTATGTGAACGTGAGTAAAGTAAATGCAAGAGTGAGCATGAATCCCAAATAACAGACACTGTCAGAGTCAAAGCATATAATATAGAAAACAAGATTATTTAGTTATTGGTAAATCAGGAAACAAATAACTGAAAAAAAAAAAACTAAACATTACAGCAGAGAAGAGAAAGAAAGTCAAACTCAATCAAATGCAGTGGGAAACAGAACAGTTTAATTGTGATTCAACATGAATCAGAGTGCCAGCATACCTGCTGCTTTCTGGGAGTCTTTCCATATGTGGTGCATAAAAACTGCTGGTTTATAATAAACCTTAAAAAACCTCAAAGGAGTAGTTCCTACTAAACACTCTCCATTGGGACTCCTACTGGAGACTGATGTTCACAAACTATATGGTAAGGATATTATGTACATGTAATGAGTATCTGGATAATATATGTCTAACAGTATTGAATAATATAAGTGGATATTAATTAATGCAGCAGAGTCAAAGAGGATTGCTCCACATTATTTTAGTAACATCAGAACCAGCTCTGGTGAAGAAACAACTGCTCATAATGTGATTTACATCCCAGTGTCTTACAAAAAATAACAGTTGGGTCTGTTTTCCAAAACACAAACTGCCACTCACCCCTAAAATGATTGCAGTCGTCATAAATAGTACACAAGCCTTCATATCTTGTCTTTTACCAGTATACTACCACATCCCCTGTACCCTTATTATTATTTTATTAAGTTGCGATGTAAGTTCAATTTGTTTCCACTTTAGTATAGAAGACAGTGGTCTGGTTTCTGTGCAAAACTGGTCAAGGCTCAACAACAAATTAGTATATTGTCAAATCCTCTTAGTCTCATATCCCATTGTGTAATGTGTAGGCCTGTGTGCAGAAACATGTGTCCATACAGTATTATTAATTCATGATCAGGATAAGTCAGGATAATAATAATCATATCCTACATCCATGATTACATTGTTATTAACAACAGAGACACAATAACAGCAACAACTGTATTTGTGTAAACCTGGGAAACCTGGACAACTTTAAGTCTTTAAGTCATTGTTCAGGTTGTTTTGCTCTGAGGGAATGAGGAGCACTCAGGTGTGTGGAATTAGTTTCAATAGGGTTGTGATGACTGCACTTTTATTCAATGCTCTTTTCAAATGCTAAATATGAACACAACCCACATTCCTAACCCATGTAAACTGTAAACACATAAACAGGCAAACAAACAATGTTTACATCAGGGTCCTCCATTTTCAACAGGCTAAACAGGCTAAATGATGATGGCTGATGCTTCATTCACTATAGACAATGCATTCAAATGCAGAGATTAAACGTGTTAATGAATGGTCACTGGTTGTCTGGCATTGGACAGATCACCTGTTAATGATCACATTATGGATGAACTGAGACCATTTTACACCTGACTGGAGTTTCAGCAGAACTACAGAAATAGGTCTATCACACACAACACATTTCACAAAGGGTAATATTAAGTTCTAAGGGATATGTGTAGTTAAAATAGCTCTAGTAATCATTGATATAATAATTTTTTGTTCAGTAACAGAAGTCTTCCCATGTCTCCACATCCAGTCATATGGATACATACAGAATAGAAGTGAAACTGTATAAGGGAAACTGGAAGACATTGAACTAAAACACAAGCTGATAAATCTTTGCAGGGTTCTCTCTCCTTTAGGATGGAATTTGTAACCCACATGCACATTTATTTCTGTTTACAAAAGAGATTGTGCGATGGGCAGACTCCTGGTACTGAACAAAGACTGCATGTTTAAAGGGATGTTTCACTTTAAAATGAAACTATTGACTCAGTGAATGAGGAGTACTAAAAATAACAGTCCGTTCAAATAGTATGTTAAGTATACTTTAAATTAATCTATACATGGAAACATTTGTTTCATCTATATTGGGGTCAGCCCAACTAGTGTCTGGATTTACATATGATATCGTATACAAATTTTAACTAAAACAAAGGGTGCATGTGCTTCAATCTAGATTAAATCTATTCATGTCATACATGTAAGCTTATGTTTGTTTCCTGTGACAGACTGTTCAAACCTTGATTATATGTTAACTGGTATTCATCTCACGCTTGAGAATAATATTACAATACAAATCTAACACTAGTAACCAATTTGATTAAAGCTGATACGTTATTTGAATTTGGAGGGTTGAATATAACAATTTACAATTTAGGCATTTAGCAGACGCTCTTAATCCAGAGCGACTTACATTAAGCAAGAACAAAAAAGCATGGGTATACATCACATAAAAACATTTATCATGAAACATGCGTAAGCTAAGAAAGTAACAGTGGAATATCTATAATGAAACTATACATATAAGCTATACATCTATACTACTATGCTATACATATGTACTATGACGTGCTATGACAATAGCACATACAATGCACTTATGCTGTCTACATAACATGCTATAAGTCTGTATCAAATGCTATCTAAGTCTACAGAATTGCTATCTAAGGGGGTGGGGTAAGTGCTATGGGCCATGATGGAGTCTGAAAAGGTGGGTTTTCAGACTACGGCGGAAGATTGGGAGTGATGCTGCAGTTCTGACTGCAATGGGAAGTGCATTCCACAGTTTTGGAGCCAGAAGGGAGAAGAGTTTGGGACGTGTGGAGTGTTGTCCCGGCGTTTTTAGTGAGGGTACTTCCAGCTTCCCTGCGTTGGCTGATCTGAGTGAGCGGGAGGGTTTGTAGGGTTCGATCAAATAACAATTTGATCAGGACTACAACATATATGTACATACAATGTAGCCTATCTGGATAATATTTGTACAGTCTAACAGTATTGAATATTATAAGTGGATATTAATTAATGCAGCAGAGTCATTAAGATGATTTAACCCGTTTGTTTTAGTGTGTTAAGTAAAACAACAATTAATGATAATCTATATTTTTGTAAAGCACGGACAAATGATTGATTCAACACTTTATTCAGTTTGTAGAATGGTTACAGTTCAACGTACAAAGTACGTACAAAGTACAGGTCAATACAAAAACCCTGATACGAGGAAACACAATTGTTTACACCAGGGTCCTCCATTTTTCAATTAATCTGAACATTTAATGACATACAACTAAAATCGTCTAAATGTAAACTACAGCAAATCTGGAGAATCTGTAACATGGCAGAAGACCAGTCCGTTCAAATAGTAAATTTACTTGCAATTAATCTATACATGGAAACATTTGTTTTATCGCCATCCTATGAATCTAGAATTAACATGCTCATATATATGTAATGCATTTAAACAGTTTAGCCTTAAACAATTGTTTAAAAAATACCATATGGATCAACATGTTACACTTGTTGTAATGTGTAATGTGTGCGGTCAGGACATTTTCAGTGGCTCAAATTAGTACAATTCTAACAATAGAGTTTCATAATGTGAATTGTGTTAAAAGTACAATTGATCAACAGTAATAGGAGAGGCCAGGAGAAGGAGAAGCTGGTGTTGGGTGTGCTCCACGTCACTGGCCAGGATCCCGTCATGGAGGACGTCCTCTGGGAGTCACGTGAAGTGGACGGTGTCCTCCCGTCTGTTGCCCGTGGGCGCCGTGTCCCGGGACGCCCAGCAGGTGGCGCACCACAGAGCCGCGATGCTCTACGAGGATCTGGTTGGCAACTCGTCGCACATCAAAGTGAGGAGAGCATGTTTTCTTTTGTATATATTTTGTGATAATAATCGAAAATGCAACTATATAAGGCTCTATGCAGCCTGTTCAATGCTGTGTGAAGTCGGGCGGGCAAGTGGCCACTGCTATGAAATGTCCCTGTGCTTTAAGGCTGGACATTCTAGGGAAGCGTTTACCACTTACCACATTATTCCCACAGGTTAAAATGTAAACAGGCTAAATTATGATGGCTGATGCTTCAGTCACTGTAGTCAATGCATTCAAATGCAGAGATTAAACGTGTTAATGGTCACTGGTTGTCTGTCATTGGACAGATCACCTGTTAAGGATCACATTATGGATGAACTGAGACCATTTTACACCTCTTTGACTCTGATGAGTTTCAGCAGAACTACAGAACTGCCTTTTAAATGTTAAAGGTGCTGTAAGGGAAATGTTTTGTGGCTCAAGTAAATCATTGATATATTGTTTGTTCAGTAACAGAGGTCTTCCCATATGTCTCCGATTTCGTCAACAAATAAAAACTAAAGACTAAAATGTTAGTGGACAAGAGATCCCATACAGAATAGAAGTGAAACTGTAAGGGAAACTGGAAGACATTGAACTAAAACTGTTAAATCTTTGCAGGGTTCTCTCTCCTTTAGGATGGAATTTGTAACCCACATGTACATTTATTTCTGTTTACCAAAGAGATTGTGCGATGGGCAGACTCCTGCTACTGAACAAAGACTGCATGTTTAAAGGGATGTTTCACTTTCAAACACGTTTGGGAGATTTTAACATCTAGCCTACTCATACTTTTGTGAGGACTCAATTTAAGTTGATTTGTTTAACATATACTAAGAAGAAAAAAAACAGGAAGAAAAAACAGCACGAACAAACGATTGATTCAACATTTTATTCACAGTTTGTAGAAGAAAGGTACAGTTCAACAAAAGTACAGTTCAATACAAAAAACCTGATACGAGGAAAAATAAACAAACAATGTTTACATCAGGGTCCTCCATTTTCAATTCATCAGAACATTTTCATCATTTTTTATGAAACTATTGACATATATATGTAATGCGTTTAAACAGTTTAGCCTTAAACAATTGTTTAAGAAATACCATATGGATCAACATGTTACACTTGGTTGTAATGTGGATTAATATGTGTGCGGTCAGGACATTTTCAGTGGCTAGTACAATTCTAACACGAGAGTCAACAGTTTAAATCCAGTGTGTACAACCTTGTGAAAATCTAAATTATTTGAATTACTAAAAAGCTTTTCCACAAACATCACAATTATTTGGCTTTCTCTCCAGTGTGAACTCTCTGGTGGGTTTTAAGGCTGTACAATACAGAGAAGTGTTTCCCACACTGATCACATCCATAGGGTTTCTCTCCAGTGTGAACTCTCTGGTGGGTTTTAAGGCTGGTCATTTGAGAGAAGTGTTTCCCACATTGATCACATCCATAGGGTTTCTCCCCAGTATGAATTATCTGGTGTGCTTTAAGGTTATTCATTGTAGAGAAGTGTTGTCCACACTGATCGCATCCATATGGTTTCTCCCCAGTATGAATTCTCTGGTGTGTTTTAAGGTTGGACATTCGAGAAAAGTGTTGTCCACATTCATCACATCTGTAGGGTTTCTCTCCAGTGTGAATTGTCTGGTGGCTTTTAAGGATGCCCATTCTAGAGAAATGTTGTCCACATTCATCACATCCATAGGGTTTCTCCCCAGTGTGAATTCTCTGGTGTTTTTTCAGGGTGGACTTCTCAGAGAAGTGTTTCCCACACTGATCACATCCATAGGGTTTCTCTCCAGTGTGAATTCTCTGGTGGCTTTTAAGGTTGTCCATTCTAGAGAAATGTTGTCCACACTGATCACATCCATAGGATTTCTCTCCAGTGTGTATTTTCTGGTGTTTTTTAAGGTTTGCAATATCAGAGAAGTTTTGTCCACACTGATCACATCCATAGGGTTTCTCTCCAGTGTGAATTCTCTGGTGGCTTTTAAGGTTGTCCATTCTAGAGAAATGTTGTCCACACAGATCACATCCATAGGGTTTCTCCCCAGTGTGAATTCTCAGGTGGGTTTTCAGGGTGGCCTTGTCAGAGAAGTGTTGTCCACACTGATCACATCCATAGGGTTTCTCTCCAGTGTGAATTCTCTGGTGTGTTTTAAGATTTGTCATTGTAGAGAAGTGTTGTCCACACTGATCACACCCATAGGGTTTCTCTCCAGTGTGAATTCTCTGGTGTATTTTAAGGCTGGACATTCTAGGGAAGCGTTTACCACACTGATCACAGCAGTGGTGTTTTTGCGAAGCCAAGCTTCTTTGTTCATTCACCTCTGGTAGAACAGGTAAACCAGGCTGATGATGCAACACTGTTTTGGAAACAAAGACAAATGAAACATTGCTTAGTTGTACTTCATAGACTTAAAATTTTTAACAAAGTTAATGTACACAATTATACATTAGCTTCCATTTATAGTTCGATAAATGACTATCTGTTGTGCATTTTAGAGAAAGAGACAGACAACTGTATTTTAAGTCAATGCTAATATTAAAACAAAACAAACATAACTTTTTATGACATGCTGTATATCCATATAGACACAGTAAGTAACTTACAGAGGTCTTGATGATCCTTGGGTCCTCCCTGTTGAGCAGAATTGTTGAGAGAGTTCATCTTCAGCTGAAGTCTGGAGTCCACAGTCAGATGTGATCAGAAATGATTGATATCCTGGAGGAGTTGTGGAGAACTGACAACTACAAACTCTTCTTATACTAGAGAGTCTGAGGTGGAACCACTAAGTGCTTGGTGTTGATTGGCCAAAGAGGAGAACAATAGAATCATGTCTCCACCAATCACAACCTAACAAACTGCTGCATGTGCTCCACCCCTCTCTAGCTCCTCCCCCATGCCATGCTCTGTGCAACATTCTAGAAATAAACTGCTAACTGAGATTGCTTTGTAAGCTTCATATTTAATTAATCTAAACTATATCCAAATTATAATACATTGATGTATGAATATAAGTACATCCTATCAGTCTATGTGAACGTGAGTAAAGTAAATGCAAGAGTGAGCATAAATCCCAAATAACAGACAGTCAGAGTCAAAGCATATAATATAGAAAACAAGATTTAGTTATTGGTAAATCAGGAAACAAATAACTGAAACAAAATAAATAAAAATAACAAAACATTACAGCGGAGAAGAGAAAGAAAGTCAAACTCAATCAAATGCAGTGGGAAACAGAACAGTCTTTAATTGTGATTCAACATAAATCAGAGTGCCAGCATACCTGCTGTTTTCTGTGAGTTTTTCCATATGTGGTGGATAAAAACTACTGGTTTATAATAAACCTTTAAAACCTCAAAGGAGTAGTTCCTACCAAACACTCTCCATTGGGACTCCTACTGGAGACTGATGTTCACAAACTATATGGTAAGGATATTATGTACATGCAATGAGTATCTGGATAATATATGTCTAACAGTATTGAATAATATAAGTGGATATAAATTAATGCAGCAGAGTCAAAGTGGATTGCTCCACATTATTTTAGTAACATCAGAAGCTCTGGTAAAGAAACAACTGCTCATACTGTGATTTACATCCCAGTGTCTTACAAAGAAAAACAGTTGGGTCTATTTGTTTTCCAAAACACAAACTGCTGCACTCACACCTGAAATGATTGCAGCCAGTCTTCATAAATAGTACACAAGCCTTCATATCTTGTATTTTACCAGTATACTACCACATCCCCTGTACTTTATTATTATTTTATTAATGTGCAATGTACGTTCAATTCGTTTCTACTTTAGTATAGAAGACAGTGGTCTGGTTTCTGTACAAAACTGGACAAGGCCTGACAAAATAAATCAGTATATTGTCAAATCCTCTTAGTCTCATAGCCCATTGTGTAATGTGTAGGCCTGTGTGCAGAAACATGTGTCCATACAGTATTATTAATTCATGATCCGGATAAATAATCATTATCCTTATAATAACACGCAGGTGTGTGGAATTTTCAAATGCTAAATAATGAACAAAACCCACATTCTTTACCCAGGTTAAAATGTAAACAGGCTAAATGATGATGTCTGATGCTTCAGTCACTGCATTCAAATGCAGATATTAAACGTGTTAATGGCCACTAGTTGTCTGGCATTGGACAGATTACCTGTTAATGATCACATTATGGATGAACTGAGACCATTTTACACCTCTTTGACTCTGATGAGTTTCAGCAGAACTACAGAACTGCCTTTTAAATGTTAAAGGTGCTGTAAGGGAGATGTTTTGTTAAAATGTCTCTAGTAAATCATTGATATATTGTTTGTTCAGTAACAGAGGTCTTCCCATGTCTCCATACCTACTTCACTAACATAATTATTACTGTTTCATAATGTGAATTGTGTTAAAAGTACAATTGATCAACAGTAATAGGAGAGGCCAGGAGAAGGAGAAGCTGGTGTTGGGTGTGCTCCACGTCACTGGCCAGGATCCCGTCATGGAGGACGTCCTCTGGGAGTCACGTGAAGTGGACGGTGTCCTCCCGTCTGTTGCCCGTGGGCGCCGTGTCCCGGGACGCCCAGCAGGTGGCGCACCACGGAGCCGCGATGCTCTACGAGGATCTGGTTGGCAACTCGTCGCACATCAAAGTGAGGAGAGCATGTTTTCTTTTGTATATATTTTGTGATAATAATCGAAAATGCAACTATATAAGGCTCTATGCAGCCTGTTCAATGCTGTGTGAAGTCGGGCGGGCAAGTGGCCACTGCTATGAAATGTCCCTGTGCTTTAAGGCTGGACATTCTAGGGAAGCGTTTACCACTTACCACATTATTCCCACAGGTTAAAATGTAAACAGGCTAAATGATGATGGCTGATGCTTCAGTCACTGTAGTCAATGCATTCAAATGCAGAGATTAAACGTGTTAATGGTCACTGGTTGTCTGTCATTGGACAGATCACCTGTTAAGGATCACATTATGGATGAACTGAGACCATTTTACACCTCTTTGACTCTGATGAGTTTCAGCAGAACTACAGAACTGCCTTTTAAATGTTAAAGGTGCTGTAAGGGAAATGTTTTGTGGCTCAAGTAAATCATTGATATATTGTTTGTTCAGTAACAGAGGTCTTCCCATATGTCTCCGATTTCGATTTCGTCAACAAATAAAAACTAAAGACTAAAATGTTAGTGGACAAGAGATCACATACAGAATAGAAGTGAAACTGTAAGGGAAACTGGAAGACATTGAACTAAAACTGATAAATCTTTGCAGGGTTCTCTCTCCTTTAGGATTGAATTTGTAACCCACATGTACATTTATTTCTGTTTACCAAAGAGATTGTGCGATGGGCAGACTCCTGGTACTGAACAAAGACTGCATGTTTAAAGGGATGTTTCACTTTCAAACATGTTTGGGAGATTTTAACATCTAGCCTACTCATACTTTTGTGAGGACTCAATTTAAGTTGATTTGTTTAACATATATACTAAGAAGAAAAAAAAACAGGAAGAAAAAACAGCACGAACAAACGATTGATTCAACATTTTATTCACAGTTTGTAGAAGAAAGGTACAGTTCAACAAAAGTACAGTTCAATACAAAAAACCTGATACGAGGAAAAATAAACAAACAATGTTTACATCAGGGTCCTCCATTTTCAATTCATCAGAACATTTAACATTTTCATCATTTTTTATGAAACTATTGACATATATATGTAATGCGTTTAAACAGTTTAGCCTTAAACAATTGTTTAAGAAATACCATATGGATCAACATGTTACACTTGGTTGTAATGTGGATTAATATGTGTGCGGTCAGGACATTTTCAGTGGCTCAAACTAGTACAATTCTAACACAAGAGTCAACAGTTTAAATCCAGTGTGTACAACCTTGTGAAAATCTAAATTATTTGAATTACTAAAAAGCTTTTCCACAAACATCACAATTATTTGGCTTTCTCTCCAGTGTGAACTCTCTGGTGGGTTTTAAGGCTGGACAATACAGAGAAGTGTTTCCCACACTGATCACATCCATAGGGTTTCTCTCCAGTGTGAACTCTCTGGTGGGTTTTAAGGCTGGTCATTTGAGAGAAGTGTTTCCCACATTGATCACATCCATAGGGTTTCTCCCCAGTATGAATTATCTGGTGTGCTTTAAGGTTATTCATTGTAGAGAAGTGTTGTCAACATTTAACATTTTCATCATTTTTTATGAAACTATTGACATATATATATGTAATGCGTTTAAACAGTTTAGCCTTAAACAATTGTTAAAAAAATACCATATGGATCAACATGTTACATTTGGTTGTAATGTGGATTAATATGTGTGCGTTCAGGACATTTTCAGTGGCTCAAATTAGTACAATTCTAACAATAGAGTCAACAGTTTAAATCCATTGTGTACAACCCTGTGAAAATCTAAATTATTTGAATTACTAAAAGGCTTTTCAACAAACAATTATTTGGCTTTCTCTCCAGTGTGAACTCTCTGGTGTGTTTTAAGGCTGGACATTTGAGAGAAGTGTTTCCCACAATGATCACATCCATAGGGTTTCTCTCCAGTGTGAATTCTCTGGTGGCTTTTAAGGTTTGCAATTTGAGAGAAGTGTTGTCCACACTGATCACATCCATAGGGTTTCTCTCCAGTGTGAATTCTCTGGTGGGTTTGAAGGTGTGCTATTTGAGAGAAGTGTTGACCACATTGATCACATCCATATGGTTTCTCCCTAGTGTGAATTCTCTGGTGTGTTTTAAGGTTTGCCATTGTAGAGAAGTGTTGTCCACAATGATCACAGCCATAGGGTTTCTCTCCAGTGTGAATTCTCTGGTGTGTTTTAAGGTTTGCCATTGTAGAGAAGTGTTGTCCACAATGATCACATCCATATGGTTTCTCTCCAGTGTGAATTCTCTGGTGGCTTTTAAGGTGTGCCATTGTAGAGAAGTGTTTCCCACACTGATCACATCCATAGGGTTTCTCTCCAGTGTGAATTCTCTGGTGGCTTTTAAGGTGTGCTCTTTGAGAGTAGTGTTGTCCACACTGATCGCATCCATAGGGTTTCTCCCCAGTGTGAATTCTCTGGTGGGTTTTCAGGGTGGACTTGTCAGAGAAGTGTTGTCCACAATGATCACACCCATAGGGTTTCTCTCCAGTGTGAATTCTCTGGTGGGTTTTCAGGTTGGACTTGTCAGAGAAGTGTTGTCCACAATGATCACACCCATAGGGTTTCTCTCCAGTGTGAATTCTCTGGTGTATTTTAAGGCTGGACATTCTAGGGAAGCGTTTACCACACTGATCACAGCAGTGGTGTTTTAGCGTAGCCAAGCTTCTTTGTTCATTCACCTCTGGTAAACCAGGCTGATGATGCAACACTGAATTGGAAACAAATTAAACATTGCTTAGTTGTACTTCATGGACTTAAAATCGTAGAAACTAATATGAAGTTAACACAATTTTACATTAGCTTCAACGATCTGTTGTGCATTTTAGAAAAATAGACAAACAACTGTATTTAAAGTCAATGCTAATATTAAAACAAAACAAACATAACTTTTTATGACATGCTGTATATCCATATAGACACAGTAAGTAACTTACAGAGGTCTTGATGATCCTTGGGTCCTCCCTGTTGAGCAGAATTGTTGAGAGAGTTCATCTTCAGCTGAAGTCTGGAGTCCACAGTCAGATGTGATCAGAAATGATATCCTGGAGGCTTTGTGGAGAACTGACAACTACAAACAGTTCTTATACTAGAGAGCCTGAGGTGGAACCACTAACTGCTTGGTGTTGATTGGCCAAAGAGGAGAACAATGGAATCATGTCTCCACCTAACACAACCTAACAAACTGCTGCTTGCTCCACCCCTCTGTAGCTCCTCCCTCAGGCCATGCTACATGGAACATTCTATAAAGAAACTGCCAATGTTGGGAATTTTTTGTTTTGTTTTAATGAACTAGTTCAGTTCAAAATGTTGAGCTAAAGTTGAAGTTTTCGTAATGTGTGCAGAAACATGTGTATTATCAACCCATTTTGGGCGGGAACCCCTTGTGGTGTTCCAAAAAAAAAAAAAAACACATAGGAAGGAGGCCCTACACTCCGGTCCACACCCCATATGGACAGTGGCATGCACAGATAGACACTATATATTACCTTTCTATACATTAAGTTTCTGCTGGGTCTCTCTCAGCTTCCATCATGTATCCATTTGTATTAAGAACAACAACACAACACCACAAGTAAAGTATTTTCAACTTTTGAGTGAGGTTTCATTTTATATGTTATGCGTTCCCTTTACCCCTAGACTAATCAGTGCGTAACAGCGTATGTAAGTAAGGTAGACTAATATGTTCTTAAATACAGTAGAGCCCATGCCTTAATTCCCCCTTCATATTACTGTTGATCAATTGTACTTTTAACACAATTCACATTATGAAACAGTAATAATGATGTTAGTGAAGTACGTATGGAGACATATGGGAAGACCTCTGTTACTGAACAAACAATATATCAATGATTTACTAGAGCCAATTTAACAAAACATATCCCTTACAGCACCTTTAACATTTCACAAAGGTAGTTCTGTAGTTCTGCTGAAACTCATCAGAGTCAAGGAGGTGTAAACTGGTCTCAGTTCATCCATAATGTGATCATCAACACGTTATCTGGCCAATGCCAGACAACCAGTGACCATTAACACGTCTAATCTCTGCATTTGAATGCATTGTTTACAGTGACTGAAGCATCAGCCATCATCATTTAGCCTGTTTACATTTTAACCTGGGTTAAGAATGTGAGTTTTGTTAATTATTTAGCATTTGAAAAAACATTGAATAAAATCACAACCCTTTTTAAACTAATTCCACACACCTGAGTGCTCCTCATTCCCTCAGAGCAAAACAACCTGAACAATGACTTAAAGACTTAAAGTTATCCAGGTTTACACAAATACAGTTGTTGCTGTTATTGTGTCCCTGTTGTTAATGACAATGTAATCATGGATATATGATATGATTATGATAAGGATAATGACTTATCCTGATCATGAATTAATAATACCTTATACTTACTTAACCCATTTAGGCCTGACGTCGAAAAGAAATAAAAAAGTATTCTGAAAGAAGAAATGCCACCCTTTTCACATTGGCCTGTTATAGCGCCACCAGAAGGCCACAACCTGACCTGCCCTGGTGGAGACGTGTGCCCAGAAGGGCACTTTATCTAGTTTAGGATTTTATTGTTAGATTTATAATGTAGCATATTATGTAGACAGCACTCTATGTATACTCACTGTACAGATAATCTCCAGGGTAGACGAAGATTTGCATAAATCTCTGTCTTGTGTAGGCTACAGTATTTGTGTCCTTTCCCCCTTTGCCCAAATATGGACCTTCACACTGAGGTCATCAACATGAGGTCATCAGCCTTGCCCAAATATAGAGTTTCATATTTGGATCAACTGACACCGTTTGTTATTCTTATTAAACGTTTCAGTAGAGAATGTGTTTTATGTGCCAGACGATGGAGTCAGCGAAGGGCCGTGCGTGTCATCATTGAAGGGCTGTGCGTGTCATCAGTGCTTAGAGAGTGTCGCCGCATTGTGACCCCACGACCGAACGCCGCCTGAGAGAGAGAGACAGGAGAGAGAGAGAGAGAGGGAGACATCATGGTCAGGTATTTCTCCTACAGCGCGGACATCGGCAGCGCGTGGGAGCACGTGGCCTCCGCCTTCTGGCGCCGCTACCCCAGCCCCTTCAGCGGGCACGTCCTGACGGAGGACGTGCTGCAGCGGGGGCTGACGGCCGACGGCCGCCTCCTCTCCAGACGCCTGCTGACCAAGACCAGCCGTCTGGTGCCCCCCCGCTGGGCCCAGAGGTTCCTGCCCTCCGGCGCCGGCGGCTGCAGCGGCGACAACGCGTCCCGCTGCGTGGTCCACCTGCTGGAGGACTCTGTGGTGGACCCGGTCTCCAGGAGCCTGACCACGTACACCACCAACCTCAGCCACGCGGCGCTCATGAAGGTGGAGGAGCGCTGTGTGTTCCGGGCATCCGAGGAGGAGCAGCCCTCCTCCTCTTCGTCCACCTCTTCCACACAGCTCAGACGAGCCGTGTGGATCTCCTCCGGCGTCTACGGCTTCAGCAGGGCCATCCAGGAGGTGGCGCTGGCGCGCTACAAGGCCAACCAGAGAAACGCCATGAAAGGGCTGGAGTACGCGCTGTCCCGGCTGCATGATGGAGGAGGAGGACCGGACCCCTCCTCTGGGACACAACCGATGAAGGATGAGGGGTAACCGGAAGGCTCGCTTCAAAACACCCTCGGTCCGCCTGACCTAAATAAATAACCAAGGTTGACCAAAGTGCTTCACAACAAAATAAATTAATGCAAAATACAAATACCACTATACATCAAGCAGAGCATAGAAAAACATATAGCTATATACAATCAAATAACATTGAAAAAAGCCAAGGAAAAAAGGTGCGTTTTTGGGAGGGAGGGCGAAATCAAAAAACGGACAAATTGCTAATGCCAACTGCAATGCATGGCATATTCCATATCAACAGTCACCTCTCATTGGACATAAAGAACAACAGTCACCTCTCATTGGAACATAAAGAACAACAGTCACCTCTCATTGGACATAAAGAACAACAGTCACCTCTCATTGGACATAAAGAACAACAGTCACCTCTCATTGGACATAAAGAACAACAGTCACCTCTCATTGGACATAAAGAACAACAGTCACCTCTCATTGGAACATAAAGAACAACAGTCACCTCTCATTGGACATAAAGAACAATGGTAGCCTACAAAAGAAAAAAATAATGTGGCGTTCTGGACCATATAGTGTATAATATAATCTAGACTATACGGTATAAATCACTGCTCCATTTGTTGTAGTGAAGTTGCTCGCCCAGTGCCCTTCCTTCTGTCCAAGTCGTTACGGTCATTGTGGTCACCACATGCGTAACACCCATAGCGTTGCAATAATACAACATATTAATTTAATAATTATTATGCATTATAAATGTGCATTTGTTTTTTTACATAATTTCCTCTGATAAGTCCTAGTAGTAAAAAGTAGTAGTAAGGTTGAAATCTCTTTTTTGCAAGTATAAATTAATCCGGGTTTTACAGGGTTAACCCATTCTGATCTCTTTAGCTATTGAAAAATAGCAGATCTACAAGCTCATAGCGCCGCTACGAGCTTGTAGGTCTGCTATTTTTTTAGAATCTGATCTCAGGTCAGAACGGGTTAAATCAGACCAGTGTGTGTCCAGTGGAAACCTCGTATGAATCTGATCTCGGGTCAGCATATTTATGTGAGCGCGGTCCCGTTAATCTGTTGCGGCGCGTGCTCGTTGCGTGCACACACACCCGCGACTCACCAGACCTGGATTCTGTTTAGCTTTTTTTTGTTCTCGCTTGCGTTGTTGCGCCCCCCTCTTCAAAAGACCTGACCCTGGAGGAGACCTGTGTGGATCCAGACCCTCTTCAAAAGACCTGACCCTGGAGGAGACCTGTGTGGATCCAGACCCTCTTCAACAGACCTGACCCCTGGAGGAGACCTGTGTGGATCCAGACCCTCTTCAAAAGACCTGACCCTGGAGGAGACCTGTGTGGATCCAGACCCTCTTCAACAGACCTGACCCCTGGAGTAGACCTGTGTGGATCCAGACCCTCTTCAACAGACATGACCCCTGGAGGAGACCTGTGTGGATCCAGACTCTCTTCAACAGACCTGACCCTGGAGGAGACCTGTGTGGATCCAGACCCTCTTCAAAAGACCTGACCCCTGGAGGAGACCTGTGTGGATCCAGACCCTCTTCAACAGACCTGACCCTGGAGGAGACCTGTGTGGATCCAGACCCTCTTCAACAGACCTGACCCTGGAGGAGACCTGTGTGGATCCAGACCCTCTTCAACAGACCTGACCCTGGAGGAGACCTGTGTGGATCCAGACCCTCTTCAACAGACCTGACCCCTGGAGGAGACCTGTGTGGATCCAGACCCTCTTCAACAGACCTGACCCTGGAGGAGACCTGTGTGGATCCAGACCCTCTTCCTAAGACCTGACCCCTGGAGGAGACCTGTGTGGATCCAGACCCTCTTCAACAGACCTGACCGTGGAGGAGACCTGTGTGGATCCAGACCCTCTTCAACAGACCTGACCCTGGAGGAGACCTGTGTGGATCCAGACCCTCTTCAAAAGACCTGACCCCTGGAGGAGACCTGTGTGGATCCAGACCCTCGGAGGAGACCTGTGTGGATCCAGACCCTCTTCAACAGACCTGACCCCTGGAGGAGACCTGTGTGGATCCAGACCCTCTTCAACAGACCTGACCCTGGAGGAGACCTGTGTGGATCCAGACCCTCTTCAACAGACCTGACCCTGGAGGAGACCTGTGTGGATCCAGACCCTCTTCAACAGACCTGACCCTGGAGGAGACCTGTGTGGATCCAGACCCTCTTCAACAGACCTGACCCTGGAGGAGACCTGTGTGGATCCAGACCCTCTTCAAAAGACCTGACCCCTGGAGGAGACCTGTGTGGATCCAGACCCTCGGAGGAGACCTGTGTGGATCCAGACCCTCTTCAACAGACCTGACCCCTGGAGGAGACCTGTGTGGATCCAGACCCTCTTCAACAGACCTGACCCTGGAGGAGACCTGTGTGGATCCAGACCCTCTTCAACAGACCTGACCCTGGAGGAGACCTGTGTGGATCCAGACCCTCTTCAACAGACCTGACCCTGGAGGAGACCTGTGTGGATCCAGACCCTCTTCAACAGACCTGACCCCTGGAGGAGACCTGTGTGGATCCAGACTCTCTTCAACAGACCTGACCCTGGAGGAGACCTGTGTGGATCCAGACCCTCTTCCTAAGACCTGACCCTGGAGGAGACCTGTGTGGATCCAGGCAACAGCGCCTGCGTTCCTCGCTTCACGTTCGCAAGGCCCTTAATTAATGCATCAATGTCATCAAAACTACCATTGGTCGAGCCATGAACTGCTGTGATCAAATTGGATTAAACCTGCAGTAAGAGTCGGCCACTTGGAGACCACAAAACACACACAAAAAAAAACGCTACCGGCCCTGGGGGGGGGGGGGGGGGAGGGAGGCGGGGGGGGATGGATTAGTTTGGTCTGGACAGGAAAGAGGTTCACTTGCCGCCGGCGGTGACGTTCTCCAGGTCCTGGATGCCGTCCTTGTCGATCAGACGCACGCGGAAGGAGGGCAGGTTGATGGCGAAGCGCGTCTTGAGCTCCTCCACGCACATCTTGACCAGCTCCCGCGCCTCGTCCCGGCTCAGGTCGGCCTTGTAGTGGCGGTCGAGGACGGCGAGGACGAAGGACGAGCCCATGCCGTGGGCGGAGAAGGGCGTCCTGGCCATGGAGCCCAGGTAGTCCATGTAGTAGAGCGCCGGGGCCGGGTGCCCCTCGGCCGTCTCGTCGACGCCCGCCAGCAGCAGGTTGACGTGGTACGGCGTCCTGCTCCGGAGGTACTCGGCCACGCTCCGCCGCGTGAAGCTGGCGGCGGCGGCCGTGCTGAGCTCGTAGCCGTTCCTCATCTTGTAGAGCTGGACGTTCCTCTGGATGAGCTCGGCGAACTGCACCGTGTCGCCCGACTCTCCGGCGCAGAGCAGCAGCATCCTCTGGCTCAGCTTGAACATCTTGTCGTGGTCCTGCTTCATCTGGACGATGCTGCGGCCCGCCGCCGTGTCGGCCGCGACCAGGACGAAGTCGGAGCCCTGTATGGCGATCAACTGTTCCATTGTTGCAGATTGGCGTACCGGGGAAAACTGTCAACGAGATTTGGTTTACGGATAAATGGGTGTAGTAGATCTTATATGCTCCCTGTCTCGTGTGCTGGCGGTGACATCACAGTTCCTACCTCGAAATGTTGTCTCCAAAAATAGAAATATAAAATTCCGAGTACAACTTATTTTACATGAGCTGTTTCCTTTCAAAGACCACCGTCCACAGTCGGAGGCTATAGAGAAGCTCCTTTCTCGGACAGGCCGGTGGAAGAACTCGGAAACCAATAACTTTTCTCGGTTGAAACCCATGGGTTTAGATCGGGCTGAATCCTTGCCCAAATGTGGAGTATTACGCCACAGATGTCACATTATGATGTAATATATAACTGACGTCACAGACTGTTCAGGCGAGTGTCAGAGGCAAACATGAGAAATAGTGTTTGAGGAAACTTTTCAACTAACAACATATCCAGCTTGCCTCCACTGAAACACAAAGAAATAGGGTGTGAGAGTGAGGGGGTGATCATAACTTTCACCCCGGTCCTCGCCTCTTTGGAGTCGATTTAAAAGCCCAAAATGGGCTCTCATTCAGCCATACTGTTACATCCCAGCCAGAGCCCAGAGACGGTCGACCCTAGACTCTGGAACGCCCTGCCACTAGACGGTCGACCCTAGCCTCTGGAACGCCCTGCCACTAGACGGTCGACCCTAGCCTCTGGAACGCCCTGCCACTAGACGGTCGACCCTAGACTCTGGAACGCCCTGCCACTAGACGGTCGACCCTAGACTCTGGAACGCCCTGCCACTAGACGGTCGACCCTAGACTCTGGAACGCCCTGCCACTACACATTCGCTCTGGTCAGTCATTGGAGGTTTTCTTTTTAATGTTAATAATAACATTGCACACTATAGTCAGGGGTCTGGCATGACGATAGTCACAGATGACTGTGTCAAGGGGCCCCTATTGTGAGTCACATTGTGGGCTTGTAGATCAGCTGATCAATCAATCACTCCTTTGTGTTCGCTGTCTGGACACCGAGCTCCTTCTGAGCGGCCTCCTGGTTTATTCTGAGAGTTTCCACACGTCTCCCTGGGGAGAAATAACCTCCACGTCATCCTCAGACGAGCCCTCCGTCCTCCATCGGCATCTGATCTAGCCATCTCTCTGTCTGTTTCTGTGTGGATTTGACGCATGCGGCTGACAACACTGCAGAGCTCAAGAACTTGATGTTGGATAGGAAATTGTGGAGGGCAAGCGATCCAAGGTATCGCGAGTTGGCGTTGGCTAGACCCTCCCTCGTCTCGAGGGAACTAACGACTAATTAGTCATGAATAGAAATGAAAAGAAAACCATACATGCTAAAAACAATGCGAACAATGCTCCATGCATGAGTTTGGCGTGAAACTTCTTATCCCATGGCTTGACCCTCTGCAGCCAACTCTGCATCCAACGGAACCATTGCTGAGAGTCCTTCCGCTGGGTCTTGCGTTTCTTGGTTTGTCTCACTATGATGTAGCCCTTCGGCTTCTCGCTCCGCAACATAGCTCGCCAGGAAGCCCACGCGTCCCAACGGTTACTGTGCGAGGCCGCTGGGCGTGGTTATATATGCAAGTACAGGCCTATGACTCTGGGATGACGTAACGCACACCACCACTGCACAGTCAAGGAAGGATAGCCTATATGTTTTGTCCATATATGCCTTATAAGAACACCTTATATTATAAGGTGTTCTTACTTCTTCGTTTACTTATTTATAATTATATAATGTACTGCAGGATGAAACCAGGCCGATGTGGTTGGGAACACATGCTGCCGACTGGTTACTTAGTGCAGTACCTAGTCTATGACATCATAATCATTGATACAATCAGGGATATCCATATATGGGCTATCCCCAATACGTTCCCTCACTCCCTACGATCATTCTGTAGCTCCGAGATGACGCCACAGCCACGCCCCCTCCCACTGCGGTTCAGAATCGGCGCATGGTTTCCAAAAGGAACGTTTCTTAGCCTTTTCTGCACAACGAATCCACAAAGTGAACGGCCAGTAGAGTGCTAAACTCATTTAAGCTTATGAAGAATGGCCAAGAAAATCCAAGTTTACATCGGTTGTTTATAGCATGTTTTTCAGTTGAAAAGCTTTAGCGCCTCCCCTGGTCGAATATGGAATTATATTTCCAACTGACTTCAGTTCACTCGACATGCACGCGCACAACTTCCTTTAAAAACATGGAAGCGGCTGACTAAACAACCGATTTGCCATTGACCATGAACGGAGAAATGACATCAGAACTGCACCACTCAGTTCACACAGGTGTGATTTTTTTAAAATTATGCATTGTTTTTTTTAAACAATGCAGTGTGATCTGTGATGTGATGTGTTGTGAGCTTGTTGTGAGCAAGTTTTATTTTTCCTTTTATGACATTTCCCCGGCTGTATAATAATGACCCAAAATGGGAGGGCTGGTTTTTGAGTGATTACTTAAAATTATGGTTTATTGGTTGCAGAAATATTAACTGGTGTCATCATGTGTGTATTATAAGTGTTTAAGTGTCTAAAATCTGATGAATATAGAAAAATAATACATTCAGAGGTGGATGAAATATACATTCTGAGATTAAATAGATGCGAGGGGGTGGAGAGATCATTGCCACCACCTCCCTGGAAACCCCAGAGGAGTATTCACAATCTCCAACACTGGTTTGTTCAACATCTCACATCTACAAAGCAAACAGTAAACATTTCTATATACAAGTCAGAATTAAACTTGAATTCTGCCTCTCAAGCAGGGGTTGGGGGTTTGATTAGCTGGGTGTTTTTGAGTGGTGCAACAACTCCTATAGACAGCTATGTGTGTGGCTGGGGGTCTGTCTGTCCCCGTGTCCCTGGCTGTGTCCGAGCACGAAAATAGCATTATAGCATTTGTTTGACACCACCAAGTGTCACTGTTGCACAGCCTAACACACAGACACAAACACAAACAGGCCAGGGAGGAGGGCTTGTACAGTACAGTACAGTACAGTACAGTACAGTACAGTACAGTACTACTCACTTCAAACAGGTCTGATTATTTTCTTGTCTCAGTCTTCCCAAAGGCTCAAGTGTTCTTCAGACACTATAATTAGTCCACTCAGCCATCCTAATTTGGCAGCAGAGGGAGTTTCTACAACCTGTTTACGCCAGGGCAACGTGTTCTAGATTCTAGAACAACGTGGGGTCCGCCCAGGGAATCCTTGAGGGCTGTGGTCCCCAGGTAAAATTAATAACAGTTGGGAACAAAGTGGACCGTTAAACGTTATTCATAGTCTGGATTCTCGGTGGTGGAGGTGAACTACCACATGACATGCACGAGCCGCTGTGAAGAGCAAACCACCGCCACCGCTCCAGCCCTCTGTTTTTACTCACCACCGCTCAACGTTATTTCAGCTCCGGTAGTCAGCTCACCACCGGAGCGGTGGTCAGCTCACCACCGGAGCGGTGGTCAGCTCACCACCGAAAATCCAGACTATGAATGAGCCTTTACAGGTCTGTAACTCTGAGTGTGGCTTGATGCATACCATACAAAACCGGGAGGTCTTTGACATTGACAGAGGGTCTCTATAAGATCCTTGGTTCTCAAACATTTTCAGCCGTGACCCGTTTATGTGGGTTTTAGTTTAAGTGAAAATAGCCGATCTACAAGCAAAAAGTTTAAATAGCTGAAATGTACAAACACACAAGATTATATGTACTATTCACTATTCCTTAAAGATTCTTTACAAAAATGTATTTATTTTTAGGATTATTTGGAAAAAGTTTTCCTGAAAATGTTTTCATTTTTCTTAAAACTCTCTTCTTTTGAAATAATAATTTCAAAAAAATGTAGTAAAAGTAGAAAAAAAAGGATATTTACTTGCGACCCAACCCATTGTTTGGGAAACACTTTCACAACAATCCTTTCAGCAGAGAGAAAAGGTTCTAGACTCTAGAATCTAGAGAAGGTGGAGTCACTCAGTTCCAGAACAGTGGTTCCCAGGGGTCCTTGATTGGTTTCCAGGGGGTCCACACAGCCAAACTACTGATTAGAAACCAAATGACATCCCTTACAGATCTGTAACTCCGTGCGGGCTCATATTCTTACATCCCTTACAGATCTGTAACTCATGGGGTTCCGTGCGGGCTCATCGGTTCCTGCTCTTGGTCTTGACGGTCTTGGTTTTGTTCCAGTCCCTCAGTCCCTCCGGAAGGCACATGTCCTCGTCGGCTCCGCCCGTCCCCTCCACAAACTCCTCGTAGGTGGACAGCTCGGCGAAGGGCCGGGGCCCCAGCATCTCCACCATGTCGGCCTTCACCAGGACCTCGTTCTCCAGCAGACGCTGGGCCACCGTCTCCACGTCGGCCTTCTTGTCCGTCAGGAGGCTGTAGGTCCGCCGGTAGGCGCCGTCGATCAGAGAGCGCACCTCGGCGTCGATGAGCTTGGCCGTGGCCTCGCTGTAGGCGGGCCTCTCCAGGAACACCTCGTCTCCGCGCTGCGGCTCGAACGACACCAGGCCCACCTTCTCGTTCATGCCGTACTGGACTATCTGGGCGTACGCGCTCTGCGTGACCTTCTGCAGGTCGTCCTGAGCGCCGGTGGTGATCCGCTCGAAGAAGATCTGCTCGGCCACTCGTCCGCCCAGAGACATGCACATCTTGTCCAGCAGCTGTTCCTTGGAGTACAGATACTGGTCGTTGGGAACGTACAGGTTGTAGCCCAGGTTTTTACCCCTGGGAATGATGGACACCTTGACGAGTGGGTCGGCGTGCTCCAGGAACCAGCCAGCTACAGCGTGACCGGCCTCGTGGTACGCGACCGTCCTCTTCTCCTCCGGCTGTAAGACCCGAGACCTCTTCTCTAAGCCCGCCACGACTCTCTCTATTGCTTGTTCAAAGTGCTTCTGGTTGATGCCGTCCGAGAGATAGCGAGCGGCGATCAACGCAGATTCATTGCAGATGTTGGCGATGTCGGCGCCTGAGAAACCGGGCGTGAGAGTGGCCATTTTCTTGGCCAGTGCATCGCTGTCCGTGTCGGCGTCCAATTTCAGGGGCCCGAGGTGAACTTTGAAGATGGACGCCCGGCCTTTGATATCTGGAGGGCTGAGATAGATCTGTCTGTCGAAGCGTCCGGGTCTCCTCAGAGCTGGGTCCAGTACCTCGGGTCTGTTGGTTCCAGCTAGCACCACAACGTTTGTGGTTGGGCTAAACCCGTCCATCTCCACCAGTAGCTGGTTGAGTGTATTCTCCTCTTCACAATAACCCCCCGCGGGACTCCTCTTGCCTCGCTTCCTGCCCAAGGAGTCGATCTCGTCGATGAACAGAATGCAGGGAGCATTCTTACGAGCCAGAACAAACAGATCTCTGACCCTGGCGGGGCCCACGCCCACAAACATCTCGACGAACTCGGAGCCGTTGACGGCTATGAACGGAACTTTGGCCTCTCCAGCTGTGGCTTTAGCCAGCAGGGTCTTACCTGTCCCCGGGGGTCCCGACAGAATGGCCCCCTTGGGGATCTTGGCTCCCAGGTCCTGGTATTGCTTTGGGTTCTTCAGGAAGTTGACAAACTCCATGATCTCCAGTTTGGCCTCGTCGCAGCCGGCCACGTCTTTAAACCTGACGTCTATCTTGTCCTTCACGACCTTGGCCGTGGTCTTGCTGATGCTGAACAGCTGGCCCATGCCCAGGCCGGGCTTCAGAGAATGCCAGCATCCCCACACGATGCCGAAGAACGTGATCCAGCTCAGCAGGAACGTCCAGTCGCGTGCCGTGGTGTAGCGAATGGGCAGCCTGTCGGCCGTCTTGATGCGCAGCTCGTTCTGAGCGGCCTCCAGGTTGCTCTCCAGCGTCTCCACGCTGCCGATGTTGAACCACACATAGCCGTCCACCGGAGTGTTCCCCGGGGAGAACACCACGCGGGCGTACTGCTTGTTCACCACCTCGAGGCGCTCCACCACTTCTTTGGCGAGGTAGCTGTTGCCAAAGTCCTTCCAGGTCACTTCCCTCCCTCCGTCGTGGTAGAACGAATAGTAGGTGAGGGCCACTCCGCTCAGGAAGTACAGACAGAACTGCAGACAGCTGTGCCAGCTCGGGTAGACTTGACGATCCCTTCGCTTCTTAATTCTCCGTCTTAAGGTCATGGTCTTCCTTCTGATTCCTGTTTTCCAGCAGAACTTGTCAAAGGAAGAATTAAGAATAGCTGCTTAGCTGCTGGACATGGTTATATAGGCCCCTTGTCATGATGACATAACACATGTCAAAATATAGAGGGTACTATAGAGGGTACTGTATATAATATAGAGGGCACTAGGGTACTATGCACTATGTGACATCACTCTTACCGTCTAGCCTTCATCATCATCATCATACTATCATAATACTATATCATCATCAGCAAGTCATGACAGCAAGTCAAAGGGAGAGGAGGTGATCGCATCAGCCGCTTTGTGCGAATAATCCCCTTCCGATTAACCTTCGGCCCCAACCTGTGAATATTGTATATTTCATGTTTAGAGGAAATGTTTAGATGTTGCCTTAAATTATTATTGTTATATCACTTATTGTTATATCACTATTACTGTTACTGTGTTAACTTATTATTCATGTCATGTGTGAGTGAATATAGGACCCGAATGGAAACAAGGCCGCAAAGGTCTTTCTTCGGTGAAATCCTTTTTTGGACAAACTGTACATTGTGCTGTTTGCATTTATGTTGCCTAATAAAGTATTCAATCAATCAATCAATCATACTCTCATACTATATCATCATCATCATACTATCATACTATCATAATTTCTATTCATTTGGTCATTATAAGGTCCACAGAATGAGAAGTCTGCTCTGCCGGAAAAGGCAAAAAAAAAGGTTATGACCATTTTTGTATACCACACCAAAGACAACCAATATAATGCAAACATGTCAAAAAAAAATGTCAAACTAGGGGGGGTTTCATGATTCTGAATCCATTCCAAGCATTAGCTTTGCACACGAAAAAACACTCCTTGCCAAAAAGTAGTATGGTCATCAAGTACAGGGCATCAATTTACGAAAAAATAAACAGTTTAAAACATGGAGGAGGATATTATTAGAGGTTTTAATAATATTCATAATAATATTTTAATAGGATATTATTAGAGGTTTCTGCCCAACACCAGCGATGATGCCATATGCTGATCTTTATTAGCATCCACAGACACACAGACATAGGGAATAATAATATAAAAATATAGCTGTGATCAAAGACATTTTCAAATTGAAATACATATTTATATATATATATATATATATAAAGAAAGAACAATCTCATGTATTTAAATTAGATGTTCTTCTTTGATCACAGCTATTTTTATATATTATATATTGTGTATATATATACACACACACATTAAAAGCAAAACTAATATTCTATTTCGATTTTGGAACACTAAATGTGCAGTACAGCTTTTACTCCAGCAGGTGTCAACATGGTGCTGCAAAAAAAAAGAAGAATTCACTGTCTCTCGTGTGTGTACGCCACATTGCATCTCCAGGGACAACACGCGCGCGCGCGCGCGCACACACACACACACACACACACACACACACACAGTGAAGATAAGAGTGAAGGCGAGGGGGGCGCGCTGGCTCATACAGACAGTAGAGAGCAGGTGGAGTGACGACACCTGCCGTCCATTATTGTGGCAGTTTTTGTTGGTTGTTTGTTGCTGTTGTTGTTGTTGTACACATTAGGAGGAACAGGGTCAAAACAAACAGCTGGGACCATTGGACGCGCGTTTGGACGAGAGAGAGAGAGAGAGAGACTATAGTTGCGACACAGTAAACATAGCGACCAGGCAACCACCAGCCGACGGCGTGTGCATGCGGCTGCTGCCTATATCGTTTACAGCGATTAATTGCAGTTATCGCAGTGACATGACAGGACTATATTAACATTATCTTCCGTATAGTTATTATAGTTATATGGTCCTGCAGTGTTTGAGCTGCAGAACCAGCCAGAGTGGACTATATCACTATATCAGCTGTAGACGCCTGTGTATAACCACCAGACAGGCGGACCAGACCACCTGCAGACCCTCCTGCCCTGGCTGCAGGCTGCCGAGAGAGAGACCACCAGGTCCACCACCACATCCAGACCAGCAGCAGACCCCCTGCAGTCTGCCCAGACAGAGAGAGAGAGAGAGAGAGAGGGGCCATGCAGCAGACACTGAGCCCCATCCGGTCACTATAGTTGGGCTGCTGTCTGATCGACAGTCACCATTGTGTCAGCCCAGGAGAGGGGCTCTACTGTCCGCCAGACGCCATGAAGGACACCGGGGAGTCCAAGGACCACCAGCTCACTGTGAGTTGTTAAAAAGTTGTTGTTTTTAGACTATAGGCCTATAGTGTGTATACTGTAGCCTATAGCCTACTGTAGTATACACTGTATATGGATGGATTGCACTTATGTTGTTGTTGCCACTGTATGCTTTAGGCTGTAGGCACACTGTACACATAAGTATAGTGTACAGTGTACTATTCAGGGGCGCCTGGTCAAGGCAAAAGCCCACAAAAAGACTATATAGTCACCCCAGTGTTGCATTATTATTATTTACCAAGTGGGAAAAGAAGAATAAGAAAAGCAATATATATATATATATATATATCCTGTGGAATTGACTGGTCTTAAATATTGAACAGAACATTAGGGGTGATATATCGAGTATATCGAAATGGAAATGGCAACATTGACTATGTATCGTATCGTTTTGCAATGCAAATAATCGATTGTATCAATACTAACATTTTTTGTGCAAGGTATTTAGCCATTTCATTAGTCCATTACTCCATTTGGTTCTATTTGCAGAGTTGATGAATACATCAAGACAGATGATTTCACTGTGTATGCCAGGCCTACCATTTGCAATAAATAACGAATTGACCTTATTATAGTTTGGATTCTATTTCTAATATCTCTGAGTGGCGTTTTATCGCCATTATGATATCAGGATGTTTTCTTTGTTATAAATCACACTCGCGTGAAGTGAGGGCCGGGGCGCCCACTATACGTATCTACATAGACCACATGACGTCACGGTCTTATGCAATTCTTTAGTGCCCCTAAACAAACATTAACTTGGCTTTAGCTATTGACAAATAGCAGATCTGTGCCACGCTACGGGCTTGTAGACCTGCGAGCTTGTAGATCTGCTATTTTTATAAAATCGTGAAAATGTGGCGCAAATCTTTGAATATATATTCTTTCAGAGAGAACGTTTTTAACGCAAATCTTTGCTTCCTCGCTTCTTGGGGGGTTGAGCTCCACTGACAGGTTTTTCCGAAAACGTTTAGGATTAATAATAATCAGCCTCGGATCTAAATGGGTAAAAAGTCCATAGACTTCACTGGCAAACAAGTTACATATGTAATCGTAGATCTTGTAGATGGAGCTTGGAGCTTGTAGATCTGCTATTTCTCAATAACTAAAGTATTACATAATGCTTAGTTAAAGTTGTCTCTCTGAAGCAGCACGCGTGGGTTTGTCCATCAGGCTCCAGAACAGCCATGCTTATGCAGTAAGGTCCTGCGGCCCTGCCTGCATATGTCTGAATAATTCAACTGGTTTTAGTTCCCTCTGCAGGCCTCTACTGTTGTCCACTTTACATGACCCACTGTAAAGGTGCTGACTGAATAATAGGGCCCGTTTAGCCCATTTAGAGTAGACCCGACGTCGAAATTAAAACAATGTCTGTCAAAGTCCTAAACGTTTTCTGAAAACCCTATGTTTCTGTGTCAGTGTTGCTCAATATTTCATGTCAAGGACCCCAAAAATGATATGTAATTGGCTGCCGAGCCCCATCTGAAAACATGTTGTTCCAGGGACCCCCCAGAAGCAAAGATATGAGTTCAAAACGTTCGCTTTGGTAGAATATAATATTCAAATATTTGAGGCACATTTTCACGATTTTTCAAAAATAGCAGACCTACAAGCTCTGTAGATCTGCTATTTTTCAATAGCTAAAGTATAACATAATGCTTAGTTAAAACACCAAAAGAATGGGCTAAAGGCCCGCTGCATGCTCCCTCTAGTGGGCCCTATACAGAACGCTCAGATATTTTTAGATATATTTATAACCACTAGAGTGTCCGCCCTGAAACTGGGATGTCGGGGGTTCGATCCCCGGCCGGGTCATATACCAAAGACTGTAAAAATGGGACCCAGTGCCTCCCTGCTTGGCACTCAGCATCAAAGGGTCGGATTGGGGGCGTCAAATCTACTAATCAAATGATTCCCGAGCGCGGCACGGCTGCAGCTCACCGCTCCTTGGCTGCGGCTCACTGCATGCACACCGCTCACAAATCGTATGACTTTGAGACCATTGAAAGACCAGAGACCACATTCTACACATGTCTTCTAAATCATGACCATTTTGACCACCGACTTCCATCTGAAAATATGTTGTTCCAGGGACCCCCCCCTTATGTGTCAGACGGCCCAGTCGCTATAGTCGTGTTAGAATTAATCACACCTCTCGTTGTTGTCGATCGCCTGGAGAGTGTTTTGGCTACATCAAGCTACTTCAGCCACATCCGGGATAACATTCCGATCCGTCGCTAAATGTGCTCCGCTGCTATAAATCGCTGGGCGCTCTGATTTAATGGATTAAATAACCCCGGGCAATCGGGCGTTCAGGGTGTTAATTAATTGCCAACTTACATTTGTAATTGTGACAGCCCTTATACCAGCGGTGATTTCGTAGACTAAACTATAACAATTTTTTCGACTACCTTTTTCATAGACCAAAACTAATTGGAAACTAAATTAAAACTAAGCTACGATGACTAAAACTGAGACTAAATATATTGACAATTATTGACTAGACTAAAATGTTAGGTAAGGGACTATAGTGGACATGAGATCCAGTAGAAGTAAAAGACAAATCATTTTACACTTGCATGCTGAAACAACAGTCACCACGCTGCGACGTGGTGACTAAAACGTGACTAAAACTAAATTAAATCATGTCCCTGCCTGCACATTATGTGCCTGTCTGTCATTATGCCTCCTCATTTCTTTTCTTTTCATTTCCCATCAGAGCTGCATAATTGAGTCTCTGTGTGAACGTTCTGAAGGAAGAACATGTTCCGTGATGAGAGGAACAGTGTCACAGTGTCCCTGTCTGCCCTGATAACTGTAGTTCTGTGTCCCTGTCTGCCCTGATAACTGTAGTTCTGTGTCCCTGTCTGCCCTGATAACTGTAGTTCTGTGTCCCTGTCTGCCCTGATAACTGGATTTCTGTGACCCGTCCTGATATATTGAAGATTTGTAACATCACAAAGAGAAAATCTAATTATACAAAGATCAGCCATGACGACCTTCTTGGACTCATTTTCATTTCGATAATGGATGTTTTTTTCTCCTTTTTATTTTTCGGAGAACTAAAGAGCCTCTTCTAACAACTCTTCACAAGACTTGAATGCCGTATCGTAGATCTGTCTCACAGTGGTTTCGTAAGAGAGTAAAACTGAGATGAAAAATGTTCGTCGACTACCTTCTGTCACTGACGAAAACTACATGGAAACAACAATTTCATCAACAAATAAAAACTAGATTAAAATGTTAGGGAGGGACTAGTGGACGAGAGATCCAGTATAAGTCATTTTACACTTGGTTGCATGCTGAAAATGCTTTTCTTCTGGAGCATCAGAGCTTCACCATCCCAAAACATGTGACCTCTGAACCTTCTCTCTGCGTCTCTTCCAGGTGGCGTTGAGGATCAGACCAATCAGCGACACCGAGCAGGAGGAGGCCGCCACCGTTGTGGCCCACAGAGTGGACGAGCAGGTAGGGGGAGAGAGAGAGAGAGAGAGAGAGAGCATTCTCTGTTGTTCTTGAAGCCTAGTTTCTGTGGTGTCGAAAAAGAAACAGATCTCCACGCCAACACCACACTGTGACGCACAACACATTGCTAGCGTGCAGATCTGTTCTTTCTAAGCGACAGCTTTGCGTGACGGTGTCTCTGTGCATGCTACTAGTGCTGCTAGTTTGAAAACACGCACACACATGCACGGGAGAGAGAGAGAGAGCGAGCGAGTGATTGACGGATGGAGCGCGTTTGATTGATGGACTGTGATGATTGATTGATGAGTGTGTGTGTTTGTTTCTGTGCATGTGGTCGGTACACTAGCATCCTGTTGACTTACGTCATGTGTGAATGCAACACGCGCACACGCACGCATTTTCTGGGTCACACACACGTGTGTGTGTGTGCGTGCCTGCGTGCGTGTGTGCGTGCGATCAGTGTCGTTTCCTCTGTGAGTGACAGCCTCTGCTCTGCATGTATAATGCAGCCACAGCCTCCGGGGTCACACAGTGTTTTATAATGCATCCACAGCCTCCGGGGTCACACAGTGTTTTATAATGCAGCCACAGCCTCCGGGGTCACACAGTGTTTTATAATGCATCCACAGCCTCCGGGGTCACACAGTGTTTTATAATGCATCCACAGCCTCCGGGGTCACACAGTGTTTCATAATGCAGCCACAGCCTCCGGGGTCACACAGTGTTTTATAATGCATCCACTGCATGGCCTCGGGGTCACACAGGCAGCACACAGTGTTTTTAAAGTGGACATTTCAACGCTAATAGAGCACCGAAGTCTGACGTTGAGAAACGCACTTTTTGCTCTTTTAGATACCTCTATAAAATTACACAGTGTACTGTACACATCGAAAAGCAACACGGCAGACGATAATGTGTTACTGTACATGTCTGCTTTACAAAAGATCTCTGCAGTCATTCAGAAATGGTGTTTGTTCATGAGCTGGTCACTGAGCTCTCATTGACTCCAGTGTTCATGAGCTGGTCACTGGGCTCTCATTGACTCCAGTGTTCATGAGCTGGTCACTGGGCTCTCATTGACTCCAGTGTTCATGAGCTGGTCACTGAGCTCTCATTGACTCCAGTGTTCATGAGCTGTTCACAGAGCTCTCATTGACTCCAGTGTTCATGAGCTGGTCACTGAGCTCTCATTGACTCCAGTGTTCATGAGCTGGTCACTGAGCTCTCATTGACTCCAGTCAGTGTTCATGAGCTGGTCACTGAGCTCTCATTGACTCCAGTGTTCATGAGCTGGTCACTGAGCTCTCATTGACTCCAGTCAGTGTTCATGAGCTGGTCACTGGGCTCTCATTGACTCAAGTGTTCATGAGCTGGTCACTGAGCTCTCATTGACTCCAGTGCATTCTGCCGAACGTCCGGGTGCAGTTTGGCTCCCATGGTTGCGACGAACCTGCCGTCTGGAATTGCGTGATAGGGAAAATGACGTTGGTGACCTTACCTCCATTTAATATACCTTGGTGGAGAGAGGGGGGCGGCTTTGTAGTCCAGGAAGGAAGCTGAGACTACATTTTCATGACAGGCGTTTGGTCATGAACATGGCGTCAAATTACTCACTTGTTAGTTGCTACGTTAGTTTCTACGTTCTAGAATAGATAGAAACTTCAAATCCAACTTTTTGAAATTGACTTTCGCATTTATTTGTTTATCTGTCAAAACATCACGTGTGTGTGTGTGTGGGGGGGGGGGGGGGGGAGTCTATAGGACTGTTGTGTCTCACTCTGGCATGATGGAACCCAACGACGACCTGACCTGTCTGTGGCATCATATCAGAAGACGGTCTGTAGTCTGTATACTCTGGCAGGCTCCAGCATGTGCATGAGGTCCTGTCTGGCATCATATCAGAAGATGTAGTCTGTATACTCTGGCAGGCTCCAGCATGTGCATGAGGTCCTGTCTGGCATCATATCAGAAGATGGTCTGTAGTCTGTATACTCTGGCAGGCTCCAGCATGTGCATGAGGTCCTGTCTGGCATCATATCAGAAGATGGTCTGTAGTCTGTATACTCTGGCAGGCTCCAGCATGTGGTCTGTAGTCTGTATACTCTGGCAGGCTCCAGCATGTGCATGAGGTCCTGTCTGGCATCATATCAGAAGATGGTCTGTAGTCTGTATACTCTGGCAGGCTCCAGCATGTGGTCTGTAGTCTGTATACTCTGGCAGGCTCCAGCATGTGCATGAGGTCCTGTCTGGCATCACATCAGAAGATGGTCTGTATAGTCTGTATACTCTGGCAGGCTCCAGCATGTGCATGAGGGCCCCCCTGAGGGGCCACATTTAACCACAGAGCCAATTATAATCTGGGAGCCCACTTAGCAACAGCACCCATGTGTGTGTGAGATGATGATGATGATGATGATGATGGACGCAGTGTGAATGAACGGAGATGAGGATAGTGTCTGGCAGCCTGCTGAGGCTGGACTCCTACCCACTGTAAGCAGATTGAGGGCATTAACGCCTTTTGGTGTTTTAAACATTATGTTATAATTTAGCTATTTAAAAAATAGCAGATCTACAAGCTCATAGCGCGGCACCGAGTGCCGCGCTACGAGCTTGTAGATCTGCTATTTCTTTTCTAATCGTGAAAATGTGGCGCTCGTCTTTGAATATATATATATTCTTTCAGAGCGAACGTTTTTTAACTCAAATCTTTGCTTCTGGGGTGGGGGTCCCTTGAACAACATATTTTCAGATGGGGGTCCGTGGCCAAATACAGATAATTCTGGGCTTCCTTGTCATGGAAAATGTTTGAGCACCACTGACATAGAACCACTGACATAGAACCACTGACATAGAAACATTGGCTTTTTTTCTGAAAACTGTCATGATTTAGAAGACATTTTGTAGAATCTGGTGTCCGGTCTAAATGTAATAATAATGGAAAGGTTAAAAGTAAAACATTCCACTCAAAAGGTGGCGTTACATTTTGACTGCTTTGTTCCGGAGTGGACCTTTTCTCGTTATCTGCGTTGTTAACACTCGTTCCTTCTCCTGTCTCTCCACGCTTGATTTGAGAGCTTGTACTGTAGTCTACTGTACAAACAATGATCTCACCCACGTCTTTACACCTGTTATCTTGTGATGTGACGACGACAATGTTGACGTTTTGGCTTGAAAGGAATTGGTAACCCATGCCACGATGTACTGTAGCAACTGAGACACAACTTAAACATTACAATATTCAATCATTTGTAATTAGCATTTCAAGGAAACGCTGAATGTAATTTGTCTTGGTGTGTGTGTGTGTGTGTGTGTGTGTGTGTGTGTGTGTGTGTGTGTGTGTGTGTGTGTGTGTGTGTGTGTGTGCGCGCGCTCTGGGAAAACAATTCAATACATATCAAAAACACAACAACAGCATTATGAAAAAATACTCCTAGTAAATAAAACACAAGTTAAGTTAATGATCTGTAATGATTTGAGTCATACTTTATAACCAGGTCTTACTGTGTGTCCGTCTGACGTTCCTCTCGGAGGCAAAAAGTGCCATTTTTGATTTTTGCGTATGTGCAATGAAGCTGGTACGTAGTATGTAGTACATCTGCTATTTTTGAATTTTTTTTAAAGATCTCGGAAGGTGTGAGAACTGACATTGCCAAAGCATTTCCGGGGGTCTCCGGGGGTAGGGAGCGGGCGGGACGGGGCGGTGGTTCCCGAGACATTGCCAAAGCATTTCCGGGGGTCTCCGGCCAAAACGTTGAGAACCCCTGCTCTAACTGAAGCCTTGTTGTGTGTGTCTGCCTGCTGGACTACCTGTGTGTTCTTGGTTGTTGCTGTTTGCAGTCAGGCTGTGATGTTCAATTCAACTACTGGCAAATGATATAAAGACAAGCTTTTATCTGAATGGCACATTTCATATATTTTCACATATATATATATATATATATATATATATATAGCCGACAGAAAGAATGGAGTGGATTCATGGCACATGATTTCACATTCATTCATATAGACGTTCATTGTTTGATTGGAATATTGATTGATTATAGACAATCCTCCTGTGCTGGTGTGAAAGGGGCAACTCCGGTCTCAACTGATGACCTCATTGGAAGCACAAACACACCGATATGTTTAGCATTACAGGGATTTAGCTGACACTAAATACAGAGCCACTTATCCCCAATTGAACCGGAGCCATATCTATTAATTAAGTGCATTAAACGGAATGGAATACATTTATATAATGCTGTTTTCTAGTCTCCCAAACTGCACAGCTTTTCCTCTGCCAAAAAACATTGTACTTAAAGGACCACTTCACCACTTTTCAACCTATCTATCTTCATACAATAAAGGTCCTCACTAATAATCATGAAAAAATGGCACGATTTTTTTCTACTCTGTCTGTGTCTCATAGGAGGGCTGTGGGCAGTTTAGAAACCATCTTCCAGTGACATCATCATTAGGCATCATTGGCTTCCATTTTCGCATTGCAACTTTTCAGGACTAGAAAGCCTGCATGCTGTTTCTATTAGCTTGTATTCCCCATCGATGATGTCACTGGAAGACGTTTTTTTTTTTTTTTTTTAACACTTGATTTTTATTGGTGAATAAATGAAAAAACATACGTGTACATTTTGTTGTATCCGACATGTAAATATCCCCCCCTCCCCCCAAATCAAGGTCAGGACAAGACAAATAAAACAAAGAGACAGTATAAGACAGTAAAAGTAATTAGTAAACTAGTTTTGAAAGTACTAATGAACAAAAAAAAAAGAAAAAGAAAATAATAATAATAAAATAAACAGCATTTTCCATCAGGGTATGGTATCTAGGTTACATACATTGTATCCATCTTTCAGTTTAGATAGTAAATTGCTCTATATCCAACTGTCTACTTACTGAGGGCCTCTAACCAGAGGTCGGCCAGTGTCAGGTTTGGTGTGAGGTATCAGATTGTACTGGGGAATATGGGTTTAAGTGAAAGGTATACTTTCTACAAACTCTATGAAAGGGGTCCAAGTCATAATGTATCTATCTTTAGAACCACTACGGTTGTACCTTAGTTTCTCTAGGGGGATCATGGAGAGAACCTCTTTGACCCACTGTTTGAACGAGGGAGGTGTCCCCGACTTCCATAGTCGAAGTATCAATCTACGAGCCAAAAGCGTTGTGAATGCCACAGCGTTTGCCTGAAGACCCGTGAGCCGTTCCTCGATTGGCGACACCCCAAAAACAGCAATCACTGGGCAGGGATCCACCGTTCCACCACATACATAAGACACCGCCTCGAAAATTTTCTCCCAAAACGTGACTAATGATTGGCATGACCAGAACATATGACCCAGCGTGGCAGGCTTGTGCTGGCATCTTGGACAGCCAGCATCAAAACCAGGGTTGGCTTGGAAGACGGTTTCTAAACTGCCCACAGCCCTCCTATGAGACACAGACTGAGTAGAAAAAAATTGTGCCATTTTATCATGATTATTAGTGAGGACCTAGTATATGAAGATAGGTTGAAAAGTGGTGAAGTGGTCCTTTTAAGTTGTCTGGTCTCATGTTTACAGCCAAAGGTTCGCCGCGATTACAAGAGACACTCCTTATGGTGCCCGGGAGATTGTGTGTGTGTGTGTGTGTGTGTGTGTGTGTGTGTGTGTGTGTGTGTGTGTGTGTGTGTGTGTGTGTGTGTGTGTGTGTGTGTGTGTGTGTGTGTGTGTGTGTGTGTGTGTGTGTGTGTGTGTGTGTGTGTGTGTGTGTGTGTGTGTGTGTGTGTGTGTGTGTGTGTGTGTGTGTGTGTGTGTGTGTGTGTGTGTGCTGTGACGGGCTTACGTGTGTGTTGTGCTGTGTGCTCTCTGCATTGTGACAGGCTTACTGTACGTGTGTGGAGGTGTGTGTGTGTGTGTACGCTCTGCATTGTGACTGGCTTATCTGTGCTTGTCTGACATGAATGGAGAGGATATATGGAGAGAGAGAGAGGGGGATATATATGGATATACTGAACGACAAGCATTCATTCGCTGGCCTGTCGTGAGATTATAGTGCACGGACTGGCACACATACACACACTGACTGTACAGTATACAGTATAGTATACTGTATACTGAGTATACTGTACACACATGTTGCGTGCTTTTGGTGACATTGCATATCCCCTTAACCCATTGTGGGTGTGAACACATGTTGGTGTTTTAAGCATTATGTTATATTTTAGCTATTGAAAGCGCGGCACCGAGTGCCACGCTACGAGCTTGTAGGTCTGCTATTTTTTAAACATAATGGCACAAATCTGGAATATATTATTCTTTCAGAGCGAACATGTTTTGCTCAAATCTTTGCTTCTGGGGGAGGGTCACTGGAACTACATATTTTCACATGGGGGTCGGCGGCCAAATACATATAATTCTGGGGGTCCTTGACATGAAATAGTTTGAGAACCACTGACATAGAAACATGGGTTTTAGTCAGGATCTAGAAGACATTTGTAGAATCGTAGAATCTACAAGTAGACCTGTGCTTCCATGTCCAAACCTTTTTCCCAGAATATGTGGCCTAACACGCACACGCACACGCAACGCACACGCATGCACTCACGCACACACACACACACAAGCACACGCTTAATCCCTTGCACTGACAGCCCTACTGTACACAAATGCACAGGCCCTAACCCTCACAGATATAGAACACGCCCCCTCCTGCCTTTGTGCAACAACAGGCAGACATGAAGCAATCACCACCATATGGCAGACGGGACAGATTAGCTGACTGGATGGATATAGGTCTGTCTGTCACAAACAAGCTTTACATCATCGCCTATAGTAATCACAATTATTATTATTTTTTGCATAATAGTCACAATAATAATTGTGGGGCGGCGGTGGCTCAGGGGTAGAGTGACCGGATCCGGATGGCAGCCGCAAGGTTCCCGGTTCGAACCCGGCCATGCTCCCCCCCAGAGTTGGGGCCGATTCATACTCCTATTGTACCGCTGTAGTGCCGAAATTATTTCGGCTCGTCAGAAACTTTCAGTAGCACCGAAGAGGCGACTTTAGGACGCCTCAAATGACGTCACATTGTAGGCTCTACAGCGCCGAACCGACTTTTATTCGGCTCTAAAATAGGAGTATGAATCGGCCCTTATTGTCGAAGTATAGCCTGGGGTCCACCTATGCTTTCTATGACATAGGCAGCTCCGGGCAGGATCCACCCGGGGAATCTAAACGCAGCTGTGCAACATGAGACTAATTAGTTGGAGCGACAGAGAGAGAGAGAGAGAGAGAGAGGAGTGTGTGTGCGAGTGTGCGTCAATTTAACAAAGGTGCAGACGATCAGAAATCAGCAGAGAGTGATCAACGTTTGCGCTACTCTATGCCGAATTGAAGTGGACTCGAAACCCAGACTTTTGTTTTTCTCTCCCTGGAAATAAAAAGGTCTGGGTTTCCGAGGCTATAGTGTCGAAGTGTCCTTGAGCAAGACTCCTTGATGTGCTGGTTGGTTTGCCTTGCATGGTTTCCTCCGCCATCGGTGTGTGAATGTGTGCCTTGGATAAAAGCGATATATATAAATGCAGCCTTTCCTATTTCATTTCCATGTTGAAACATTTTCATAATACTGTATTTTGAAACATTTTCAACAATTGCAGAAATAGCAGATTTCAAATAATAAGCCTAGAGGCGATGATGTCACTATGAGGGGGTCTTAGCCGGGGTTAAGCCGTGCCTCTCTCTCTCTCTCTCTCTCTCTCTCTCTATGCTGTCCAGGTGGTATAATGGAGGGTAATTAAGAGACCTGTCCATCCTGTATTGCCATGGAGCACATTGTACACCACACACGCGCACACCTTACCTGTTGTTCAGAACACCTGCAGGGAGAACAGCTATATAACAGCTGTATATACAAAGTAAATATTTTACGCTGACCGTGTACAAAAAGCTAACCAAATGGACCTGTGAGGTTCTGTCTGTATTGTACTGTATGTAAACATCTACAAGGTATAGAGCACCGAAGTCCTGACGTATCTCGCTCATCCCTTCCATTCCCCTGGTTCGCGGAAGTATTTTCTCTATGGAGAATAACATGGGGTGATCTTAATATCGTCTACTATAAGTGTTGTGGTCCAAAAATAAACAAGCTGTCTCGGTGTTATTGTTAGGGAGGTGTCTCTGTATCGTTTGCAACAGTCAGTCACTCATATATGATACAGTCTGCTTCTAGCGAAAATCTAACTAATTCAGCAGCAGTAACATTAGCGTTTTCTCTCAGTCAGTTGATTCTTCATATCCATATGAGTGAAGCGGCCGGGGTGACATGTTTATTTTTCAAACACAGTTGTTATATGAGGCGATCTAAAATCGCCTCAATGGGGATTTCAATGCAACTAAACAAATACATGAACCTGGGGACTGACGCCCTCTACTGAAAGTGACGTCAGACTTCGGTGCTCTATAGATGGAATCGATAACGCAATAATGTGTTACCGTGTGTTTGTAATAAATAGCGTACCTATACACATATAACGTTTTCAGATACTGTGTGGTTGCAGTGGAGTAAAATGTACTATATTTGCTTCTGAGATGTTGCATAGTAGACTTATTGTAAAATGGGCATACTATAAGTATAGTAATACTGTAAGTAGGTACAGTGTACACTTGAGGCCTTTTCAGACGCGGCGAGCGCACTGTGACTAGTGATTCGTTCAACGTATTTGTCCCGGGCGCGGTCCCGTGAAAATGTTGCACGTCGCGTGCTCGTTTCGTGTCCGTTGGCAACTGTAGACCTGGATTGTGGTGAGCTGTTTTTGTATGTGTCCTGTGCCCCCCCCCCCCCCTCCCCCCCCGACCTGCGTCACTCACTCACTACCTTTATTTCCTCCTCCTCTGCAGTGTAAACAGAGCAGGTGATGTTTTATCGGTGCCTCCTTAACCCTCTAAGACCCGCATTAATTTATACTTGCAAAAAATAGATTGCAACCTTACTTTGTACTACTAGGACTAAGACTAAAAAATATGTAAAAAAATATATAAAAAAATAAGTTTGATGAAAAATGTATAATAATTATATAATAATATAATAAATTAATAATTTACATTTGCGGGATATCTTTCACAGTAATGAATAAAACATGTTCTAGACATTCTAATGATCACAAAAAACATATATTACAATTATTGTACCTACTTTTATTAGGGTAAAGGTCAAAAGTTTTAGGTTAAAAAATGTTCAAAATCGCACAGAGTCCAGACATTTTTAATTTGTGTGAATTTCAGCCTCTGTGGGGGGTATTTATATGCAAATATGGCATTGAAATGGAATTGCAATGAACATCACTGATGACGTTTAGGTGAAAAAAGTAATTAGTAATTAATTCAAATAAAACTGTTGCTAAAAAGCAACACTGGGTCTTAGAGGGTTAAGAGGGCCGACGGTCAGTCATGTCAGTCAGTCAGTCTGATGCTATGTTTAGCCCCCCCGGTCCCCGGCTAGGATAAAGAACAGGAGGCTCAAACAACGGTGTGTTCACCCGATAAGGAGATCCTTCTGATCTCAACCTCTCTGCTGATTTCACCCAGCAGGCTTTAGATCACGCCGCCTGCCCCCCCCTCCCTCCCTCCCTCCCTCGCGGAGGGGGAGGGGGGGGTGCAGTGCTGCTCTGTGCCAAACGTTGATATACGGCATGGTATCTGTCTCTCACAAGACTGTGCTATAATCCTCCGCCAATGACACAACAAACAACAGACGAGGCTATAGAGCGCCGCAGTCCCTCCCCCTTTCAGAACAACGAGTGGCCCAGGAAATGAATCCCAATGCATTTTTCCCATAGGCATTTCTTAAAGTATTTATTTAAAGACGTGACAAATCATGACAATGAACACAATGTTTTGGGGCCGATCAAATAATTTATTAGAAGAAAAACAAAACAAATAGTGTTGTCTCCTGCCTTTATTTTCTTCTTTCTAATGATTTGATCGGCCCAAAATATTGTGTTCATTGTCATGATTTGTCACGATCCGAGTTGGCTTTGTCCGCGGCGTAACTGTCTTTAAATAAATACTTTAACAAATGCCTATGAGGAAAATGAACGGCGATTTATTTTCCGGGTCTCTCGAGGGGGCGGGACTGCAACGCTGAGTGGACAACACTGGACAGAAGTATATAGGCTACTACATACTAGGGGTGTAACGATACATTTGAACCCATTTAGACCTGAGATCAGATTCTACAAATGTGACCAGATTTGATTGAGAGACTGTCATCGCGCAAACTTTCACCAGAGGAGAAAAGCTTTTTATTTTTATTTTTTTATTTTTTTTATTTTTTCAAAATGAGTTAATAGCACAGGCAGACTCTTCACATACTAGAGCATGTCTGAAATAAGTGTCGGAGCTGAAATCGACATGTAAATATGAAATAAATGCTTAAACATGTAGCTAGGTGTAATGTTAGAGACCACAGAAGACATGTTAATATGAAATAAATGCTTAAACATGTAGCTATAGGTGTAATGTTAGAGACCACAGAAGACATGTAAATATGAAATAAATGCTTAAACATGTAGCTATAGGTGTAATGTTAGAGACCACAGAAGACATGTAAATATGAAATAAATGCTTAAACATGTAGCTATAGGTGTAATGTTAGAGACCACAGAAGACATGTAAATATGAAATAAATGCTTAAACATGTAGCTATAGGTGTAATGTTAGAGACCACAGAAGTGAACCTTTCAAGCCTGTTTTCTCAAGAAGCCCACCACACACCGGCTGCGTCCATTATTTTCAATTAACCTATCGCACACCGGCTCTGTCCGTCGCGTCGCCGATAGAACCAGTTCTATTTTCCAGGCGGCGCCGCGCGGCAACGCGTCGCGTCGCAGACTGTGTGTGATGGGCTTGACTCTCCCTCTCTCTCTCTCTCGGCTCATCATCTCATATCCTCCGCCTGTGAGATCACGAGCGACACAAACTGTTGCCATGCACGCTTTAACGAGGCCAATTAGTACAGCTGTTCTCATTTGCACCTTTTGACTCTCTTTAAAACCGTGTGTGTGTGTGTGTGTGTGTGTGTGTGTGTGTGTGTGTGTGTGTGTGTGTGTGTGTGTGTGTTGGATTTGGAGCTAGTAAAGAATCTCTCCGGTAGGGGCAAGCCTGTCACACACACACACACACACACACACACACACACGTGCAGTGGGGAATGGTTCATAGCGAGGCCTGGTGGTCTCCATAGAGACTCCCAGACACGGTCAGGGCCTTTGTTTGGCTTCTGCTCTCCTCCAGTAAAGTCATTTTACACTCGCATCATGCTGAAAATAGCTGATCTACAAGCTCACAACGCGTCGCAGCGGGGCACATTGTGAGCTTGTAGATGGGCTAAAATCAGGCATCAAGTAATTAAACCCCTCTTTTTATTTTTCCTTCTAAAACATTGTTAAACACCACGCACAAAAATGTAGTATCGATATACAATCGATAATTTGCATATAGCAAAACAATTCGATGCCGATAATTTGGCATGGCAAGACGATATACGATAACAAAGTCAATGTTTGCTGTTTGTCATTTCGACGTATTTTCGATTCTTGAAATTAAAATCGATTGTTGAACCGCCTAGAGAGAAGGAGACGTGCATGTGTGCGTGCACAGTGGGTTACAAAAGCATTCCACTTCCCCTCTCGGCTGCCTGTGTAAAGAACTAAAGACCTATAAAGCAATGCGTGGTGTTCATGGCACTCTGATCCATGGTGTAAGTGATAATAAATATATATATATATATATATATATATATATATATATATATATATATATATATATATGAGACAAAAAAGGGACTCCTGCACAGTATCCAAAAAGACCCGTAGGAGGTGCAAGTCTAGTTAGCAGGCATAGACATCAAAAAAGAGAGAAAAACCTTCCAAGGAAGGGACTGCACACTGCAGGGAACAGAGACGGACAACTGACTGCATCAAACTTATTTATTAGTGCTAATAAATAAGTTTGATGCAGTGAGTTGTCCGTCTCTGTTCCCTGGAGTGTGCGGTCAAGTCCCTTCCTTGGAAGGTTTTTCTCTTTTTTGATATATATATATATATATTTGAGACAAAAAAGGGAAGGTGCAAGTCTAGTTAGCAGGCATAGACATCAAAAAAGAGAAAAACCTTCCAAGGAAGGGACTGCACACTCCAGGGAACAGAGACGGACAACTGACTGCATCAAACTTATTTATTAGCACGACGCGTTTCACCATGAGCTTCGTCAGGTGTGTCATGCTAATAAATAAGTTTGATGCAGTAAGTTGTCCCTCTCTGTTCCCTGGAGTGTGCGGTCAGTCCCTTCCTTGGAAGGTTTTTCTCTTTTTTGATATATATATATATCCCATTTTGACCTGAGATCAGATTCTAAAAATGTCTTCTACATCCTGACAGTTTTCTGAAAAAGCTATGTTTCTGTGTCAGTCGTTCTTGCTTGTAGATCTGCTATTTTTCAATAGCTAAAGCATAGCATGATGCTAACACCAAAATGGGATATATATATATATATACACTACTGTGAATGAATGGGCAGATAAACGTCCCTGCTCTGTTGTGGAATAATAAAAGAAACATGCGTCACGTTACGTGACGTCGCCCCCCGGAGGGCTCGGCGTGCAGGTTTCTGTCACCTTTCTGCCGCGGCCCGCGGCTAATTGGGTGACACAGAAAAAAAACAGAGCAGGCCTTAGAAACTGTTGCATAATGGGCTGTGTGATCGAGCTGAGCAGAGAGCACGCGCGCACACACGCACACACACACACACACACACACACACGCACACAAACGCACACGCGCACACACACACACACACACACACACACACACACACACACACACACACAGTCTGAGAGAGAGACAGAGAGAGAGAGAGACTACAGAAACAGAAACACAGAGAGGTAAGGGAGAGATGTACCCAGTGTAGGTATAGTGATTCAGATGGATCAAAGATGCTTGCTTTTGCACCAGACTCATGCATGCTAATTTATAATACATATATATATATTTTTTTTTAAATTTGTATCTATTCTGGTCTGGTTTTTGACTCTTACAGTGCTCTCACCACCTCTGCTGTGTTTCATTAGGGTAGACTTTGCTCTCTCAGTGTGTTTGGTGTGTTTGAACAGTCTCAGGTCCAGAGCAGGGAGGTTAGACTGTATATACGACTACTAGGCGCCTGACTGACACACTGTTTTTTTTTATTATTTCAGAGCAGCTCGCAATTAATTTTCAATGCGAGTCACTGGGTTTCACGGAGCAGCTCTGTGTTCTGCCGTGTCAAAGATTGACACGTACAGTGCTCAGAGTACCTTTTCTTTTTAATTCTTTTTTTAAATGTTTTATCTCACAATTTTGTAACTCATTTTTTCACCCAGTGTCAATTATCTAATGTAATCCTGGGCGCTACACTTCCTCTGCCAACCTGGCAGAGGAAGTGCTTCCTTTTATGCATGAGGAGTCCAAGCTGCTTCTTTTCACCTGACTATACTATACCTGACGGGTATTGATAAACATGTTATGACTGACGGGGGTATTGATAAACATGTTATGACTGACGGGAGTATTGATAAACATGTTATGACTGACGGGGGTATTGATAAACATGTTATGACTGACGGGGGTATTGATAAACATGTTATGACTGACGGGAGTATTGATAAACATGTTATGACTGACGGGGGTATTGATAAACATGTTATGACTGACGGGGTGTTGATAAACATGTTATGACTGACGGGGGTATTGATAAACATGTTATGACTGACGGGGCATTGATAAACGTGTTATGACTGACGGGGGTATTGATAAACATGTTATGACTGACGGGAGTATTGATAAACATGTTATGACTGACGGGGGTATTGATAAACATGTTATGACTGACGGGGTGTTGATAAACATGTTATGACTGACGGGGGTATTGATAAACATGTTATGACTGACGGGGTATTGATAAACATGTTATGACTGACGGGGTAACGACTGACATAGAAACATAGGCTTTTTCAGAAAACTGTCAGGATATTGAAGACATTTTTAGAATCTGATCTCAGGTCAATGCTTTTGCGCGGTTGTGTTTGATTGGGGGGAGGGGGGGGCAATGTCCGTCTGATATGTGTGTATACAGGGCCTGACAGAGCAAAGGTCATAAGGTTAAAGGTCATACCGGGGACGGGGGGTCGGGTCGGGGTCGGGTTAAGGTTTTGGTTTTATTTGGGTTCTTTGTTCTGTGGGAGCTGATCCCAGACCAGAGCAGACACAGGGCTGGGATGTTGTTTTCATTGTTCTGCTGAAGGAGAGAGTAAGATGATATGTGTGTATGTGTATGCACTGGCTGCTCCTCAAGGCGCGCACACACACACACACACACACACACACACACACACACACACACACACACACACACACACATACACACACACACACACACACACACGCATGCACACACACACACATGCACAAACGCACACACACACACATGCACATGCACAAATGAACGCACGCATGCACATGCACAAATGCATGCACGCACGCATGCACATATTGCTAATTTAACTTGTCATGAAATCAATATTTTAACTTTTTTGTTGTAATTTTCAACCCTATATTTTTCTTGTGCGGCACCACCCCACAACTAAGTACAAATCAGGCATAGCCCTAAACCCCAACCTGAATATTTTACTAACTTTAAACACCTTTTTTTCTGTTGAAACTGTTAATGTGAAGAGCAGGAAAATGATCCTCACAGACTACAAACTCCATTTTGGTGGCCCTCACAACACGCAGTATAGGCGTGATTAGCACACACACACACACACACACACACACACACACACGCACACACACACACACACACACACACACACACACACACACACACACACACACACACACTCGTCCATCCAGCTAAAGACAGAGTGGTTTCCCATTATGACAATGTGCTTTCACTGTGATGGAGACGGTCTCATGTTGACCAGGACGACCCTCTCCAGTGTCGCCCTGCTGACCCCCCCCCCCGTGTGTGTGTGTGTGTGTGTGTGTGTGTGTGTGTGTGTGTCTGTGTGTCTGTGCGCGCGTGTGTGTGCGACTGTGTGAGCGAGAGCTCGCTTGCTTGCGTGCAATCGATTGATTAGTCAGAAATGTAATCGGTACGAGGTATACAGTCACCAATTAACGCTAACAGGATAACTATGGTCCTATATTATGTATTAAATTAATCTAGCATACTAAATTAACACAATATAGGGTATATGCGCCTGACATCATAATGAAACCAGTGGCAAAAAACTACTTTCTGGCCTCGACAGCCCAGACATTCAAACAGAAAAGTTTGAATGTGAATCTGATTGCATTAAACAACGTCAAACAAAATTAGTCACTTTAAGCATGCGCATATACCCTCTATAATACACAATGCAAAATACACGTGTGTGTGTCAGTGCCTATATATAGCACGTGCCAGGACAGCTGCTGTGGGTTATGGCCCGATGGTCTGCAGGGATGCTGCGGGGGGGGGGGGGGGGGGGGGTTTCGGTGACAGCGGGACATCATGTACGCATATGGTCAGCGTGTTACTCCATCTTGATTAAAACCCACGCCTGACGGATCACCTTACTCCTCCCACCTATGGGACACCATATGTATTATATCGGCGCTGTCACGTGGAAACTTTAGTATATATGTCCAAAAACGGAGTTTTGGGTGGGAATGGAAACAGAACCAGAAGAGTTCTGTACATACTTCCAATATGGGTTCAGTGAGGGTTGTAGTCGAGTCCACCTAAAGCTAGTCCAAGTCCAGACCGAGTCTGTGGAGGGGCGAGTCTGAGTCAAGACAGAGTGTGGGAGGGGGGTGAGTCTGAGTCAAGACCGAGTGTGGGAGGGGGGTGAGTCTGAGTCCAGACCTATAGTGTGGGAGGGGGGCGAGTCTGAGTCAAGACCGAGTGTGGGAGGGGGGTGAGTCTGAGTCAAGACCGAGTGTGGGAGGGGGGCGAGTCTGAGTCAAGACCTATAGTGTGGGAGGGGGGTGAGTCTGAGTCCAGACCTATAGTGTGGGAGGGGGGCGAGTCTGAGTCAAGACCGAGTGTGGGAGGGGGGTGAGTCTGAGTCAAGACCGAGTGTGGGAGGGGGGCGAGTCTGAGTCAAGACCTATAGTGTGGGAGGGGGGTGAGTCTGAGTCAAGACCGAGTGTGGGAGGGGGGCGAGTCTGAGTCAAGACCTATAGTGTGGGAGGGGGGCGAGTCTGAGTCAAGACCTATAGTGTGGGAGGGGGGCGAGTCTGAGTCAAGACCTATAGTGTGGGAGGGGGGTGAGTCTGAGTCAAGACCTATAGTGTGGGAGGGGGGCGAGTCTGAGTCAAGACCTATAGTGTGGGAGGGGGGTGAGTCTGAGTCAAGACCTATAGTGTGGGAGGGGGGTGAGTCTGAGT